>NC_143579.1:176368201-176521679 GCF_048544385.1 Mastigoproctus giganteus | reverse complement strand
AACATTCTGGAATACTGGGCAATGAATGTGCTGATCAGGCTGCCAAACATCTGTCAAATGAAATTTATCACTTGCATAAAATTCCACAGACTGATTTTAAAAATGTCACTCGAAAAACCTCTGAAAATATTTGGACACACACCTGGAAAACTCAAGAAAAAAAATTTTTTTTCAAATCAAACAGCACTCGAAATCCTGAAAATCAAGTTAGCATTAGCATTAGCAAAGACACATGATGCAAAAAAACAACCCTTATTTCACCCATCCACTCACTCCAAATGTTTGTCAAGTTTTGCCTTGAATCTATCAACTTCTACAATGACAGATGGAAGTTTGTTCCACCAATCGACCACCCACTGGCTAAAGGCAAACTTCCACACATCTATCCTACAACTGTCTTTCCTCAATTTGAATTTATGCCTCTCAGGCATAAAATTCAAATTCAAAAATTCAAATAAATTTATTCTGAGCACAAGGAAGAATCCCATCCGCATTGAGCATGCTCAAACCATTCAAGACTTTATACACACCTCAATCAGATCACTTCACAGGTGCCTAGTCTCCAGACACTGTAATTTGCAAAACTTAAGCCTTTCTTCGTAAGAGCAACCCTTTGTTCCATTCACTAATCTTGTTGCCCTTCTCTGTACTCATTCCAACAGCTTTACATCCTTCTTAAAACGAGGCCTCCAGACCTGGATACAGTATTCAAGGTGTGACCTGACCATTGCCTTATACAAGGGGATAATCACTTCCTTATCCCTGCTAGGAAAATTCCTGTATATCATTGACAAGTGTTTTCTGAGCAGTGCAGACTGCCTGCACAATACCCCCCCCCCCCCCAAGGTCCTTTTCATTCTCTACCACTGTCACTGTGGTACAACAGAGTTGATACATTACTCTGGGATTACTGCTTCCCATATGTAGTACTTTACATTTGTCAATGTTAAACTTCATTTGCTACCTCTCAGCCCATCTGCTCAACTTTTCTAGATCCTATTGTAGCAGTGTACTGTCATTAGTGTCATTAACAACCCTACCAACCTTTGTATCGTCTGCAAACTTGGACATTAAGCCTGATTTACCATCATCAATATCATTTATAAATACAGAAAACAACAATGGACCCAACACTGAACCCTGAGGGACTTCACTAATAACATTAGTCCACGAAGAGCAGTGTCCATTGATTACCACTCTCTGTCTTCTCCCACTCAACCATCCCTTTATCCATAGCAGCAATTTGCCTCCAATGCCGCACTGCTCCAATTTGTGCAGCAGTCTTCCATGTGCAACAGTATCAAAAGCCTTTCTAAGATCCAAATATATGATATCAAAGTTATTCCCTGCATCCAGTTCCTTTGTGATCACATCATAGTATCCAATCAAATTGGTCAGGCAAGACTTTCCCTTAACAAAACCATGCTGTGTCCGAGCTATAACTGAAGTCTTGTCTAGATGATCCTGCAATGCTTCTTTAACCAGTGCCTCCATTCATTTTCCTGGAACAGAAGTTAAACTAACAGGTCTGTAATTACCTGTGTCTCCCTTTGTTCCTCCTTTGTGGATTGGGGTCACATTTGCACATCTCCAGTCCATGGGTACCTCCCATGAGTCCAGGGAAGCTCTCATAATTATGGCTAAGGGTTTGCTTACTTCCTTTGCTGCCTCCTTTAATATAACTGGGATAGATTTCATCCACCTGGATAGATTCCATTGCCTTTCTTGTGTTTATCTTCAACAATTTCTCCTCCACTGTACTCTCATTGTACTCTTATTACAAGATTATCTAGCTTACTGCCAGAGTTGAATACATCTCTGGCATTCCCCTCCCTGAATAACTCCTCATGTGTGAATGTCGATGCAAAATATTCATTTAGTTTGTTAGCTACCTGAGCAGGATCATCAACAACAGTTGAACCATCTATATCAAGTGGACCAATTTGATTCATCCCCTTCCTTCTAGAGTTTACATAGGTAAAGAACTCTTTGTTGTTTTTCTTTGCATCCTTTGCCAAGGATTTCTCATAATCTGTCTTTGCCTGCCTAATCTCCTTTGTGACTTGGTTACAGACCAGCTTATATCTATCATAGGCTTCTGTGTTACATGTTAATTTATATGTATCCCATGCATTTTTCTTCTCTGTCACATATCTAATTAGTTCATTTGACATCCATTTAGGCCTAAATCTTGATTAATATTTCTTTTTTGGTATGAAAAACCTTGTAGTTTCCAAGATTAATTCTTTGAATGCTTCCCATTTTGAATTTGCTGTTGGTAACATCATCAATTGTTTCCCCTGTATAGAATTTAAATACTGTCTCAAACCACCATAGTCACCTTTACGAAAGCAAAAAGTTTTCTGACAAACAGATACGAAGAGGTTATCCTCGCCTGGCTTTGCATTGGACATACACATTTAACACACTCTTATCTGCTAATGAAAGATGATCCTCCACAATGCCCTCAGTGTCTAACCATACTAACAGTAAAGCACGTCATCATAGAATGTCCACGTTACCAAACTGCACGTCAGTCAGCTTTCAAATCGCATGCAAATGAACAATTAAGCCTTGAACTCATTATGGGAGAAAGCTCAGATGTAAAGGAACTCTTTACATACCTCAGTCAATAAACATTACCAGTTGCATCTAATATTCAAACATCAGTGTTAACATAACTGAAATAACAAAACTGGAACAGGCGCAATATAGCTGAAGCAGCTTTTGAACCGCAAAACAACAAACAAACAATTCACAACATGAAAAGATTGCTAAGTACATATGACTGCACCAACTAGATGTACACATTTTATATAGTCAAGATAGATGCTTGCATGCGTGTAATAGGCGCCTCCATAGCCAGGTGGGAAGGAGCAGCAGTTCGTAGCACATGCTTCTTGATTAGACCGGGGTTCGAGCCCATCACCACCAAATACGGAAGATGCGGAAAGGTCAGGGAATGACCACCGCATATCCCAGAGCAATATGGCCTTAGTGGCTAATGCTCCTAAAAAACCAAATAACAACAAATAACAGCATGCGTGTACACACAGTGACGTGACTCTAAAATGCTGGTTTAGTCCACTTTTCGCATGGGCCATAGGTTGGACACCACTGCCATAGACAGTCTGTTCTACTGTTCTTTATGCTCACAGTAGAGAAAACTTTGCTTAAACAATGAGTTGCACTGTTTCATATGAATTGCCTTGCTAAAAGGTTAATCTCCTATTTATTAATTTCTGCAGAACAATCATAAATTAGATAGTCTGCTTTAATTTGTAAAACAGTCTCTATCTAAAAAAAATAAATTATAAAAAATCTATCTATAAAAAAAGTAATATAAATATGTAAATAATAATGAAAGAGAGAAGAAAACACAGTATCTAACATTAGAAAAATATTCAGTGATTTGAATAGAAATGACTGAAGCAAATGTAAAACTGAAACAAACAAGATAAAATATCCGACACTCTGTGAATCGGAAAGTTATGTTATAAAAAAAATTTTGCATGTAAAACACCTCTAGAGTAAATCGTGTAATTTCACATAAACATCAATATATCACTTCAAGACATTTTTAAAGCTAGACAGTAAACAATTCAATAACCAGCAACAAGTGCAATAAATATTTTGTAGCATAACTGGTGAAATATTCTATTGCCAGTGAAAAGTAACAAATATGGTGGTGCTGTACCTGCTGGGTGCAGTCATGCTATAACTCTGGAAAAATGACAAAAAACACAATTCAGCATACCAATAAAAAATTTGTCTATATTTAGGAAGATACAGAAAATCAGATTTTTATCGCCAACAAATAATTGATGTGGACTCATTTTTTTTTTCAAGATGGATCTCACTGGTGTGGCACCACCCACTGTGAGATTAGTAAAAAATATAATAAAAGTCTTTTTTTTTTTTTTCTTGTTTTTAGCATTTAGGTGCACTATTGAGAATGATACAGTTTGACCTTCACAAACCAAATTTTTCTTTCTATGTTACTTTCACTTACCAAATCGAAAGGTTTGGTAAATCCTAGATACTAGTTCACCTATGTACACATCTGTAAATAGTTTTTATTACAGAAGTAGTGATTATAGATTTCTACTAAACTATTAAATTAATGCTTTCCAGTTTTGCGATTGATTCCACCCCCTCTTTGCTGGTATCTGTCAAAGTTACAGTTAGTTTGGCATAACTTCCAAGATTTGCCACCAGGTACACTACAGTTAAATTTTCAAACAGTGCACACACCCTTTCTTATGTATACTGCCATTCTAGCATCAGTTTGAGATTTCCCATTATAGGGTTTTACTTACCACCCTATATAAAGAGATACAGGGTGGTAAGTAAAATTGGGAGAAATTAAGTGAAATAGTATTCAGAAATAATAAAAGTTTATTTAATTTTTAAATGTAGAGTTGGTTTAAAAAGGTATTATTGATTGGACTGTTGTCCAATCAGAAAACATAAGTAGGATCATTATTTAATTCTTAAAAAAAACTTGATTTCATAAGTACACTTTTTTTACATTTGTCAAGTTTAACATTGACAAATGTAAAGTACTACACATGGGAAACAGCAACCCCAGAGCAACGTATCAACTCTGTGGTACAACACTGACAGTGGTAGAGAATGAAAGGGACTTGGGGGTGGTTGTGCAGGCAGATATGAAGTTCTCTGAGCAGTGCAGATGGGCTGCAAGAGTAGCTCATGGAGTATTGTCAATGATATACAGGAATTTTTCCAGCAGGGATAAGGAGGTGATTATTCCATTGTATAAGGCGATGGTCAGGCCACACCTAGAGTACTGTATACAGGTCTGGAGGCCTCATTTCAAGAAGGATGTAGAGCTGCTGGAACGAGTACAGAGAAGGGCAACAAGATTAGTGAATGGAACAAAGGGGTGCTCTTACGAAGAAAGGCTTAAGTTTTGCAAATTACAGTGTCTGGAGACTAGGCACCAGCGAGGTGATCTGATAGAGGTGTATAAAGCCTTGAATGGTTTAAGCATGCTCAATGCTGATGGGATTCTTCCTCTAGCTCAGAATAATCACCTGAGAGGGCATAAATTCAAATTAAGGAAAGACAGATGTAGGATAGACGTGCGGAAATTTGCCTTTAGCCAGCGGGTGGTTGGTTGGTGGAACAGACTTCCATCCCTTGTGGTGGAGGTTGATAGCCTAAATAAGTTTAAGGCTCAGCTGGACAGGTATTTTGAACGAACAGAGGGGTGAAGTGGAAGTGGTTTTTTTTTTTTTTTTTTGGCTGATGCTGCATAAGCTTGCTTTCTTGCATCAAATGCCTCTACTAATGCTAATGCTAATGTAGAGTTGGTTTAAAAAGGTATTATTGATTGGACTGTTGTCCAATCAGAAAACATAAGTAGGATCATTATTTAATTCTTAAAAAAAACTTGATTTCATAAGTACACTTTTTTTAAGTTAGTTTTACTTTTATAAACGTGTGAAGTATTTAATGTTTCTAAATATTGTTCTCATTTAAAAAAATTGATTCATATGATATATTCTAAAAAAAACAAAAAACATTAGATCTCATTCTAGTTATGAAATTATTTACTTTATTTACCATAAAGAAACCCATCCTTGATATTTGAATAGCATTGTTCTTACTTTTAATAATAATAGCCAGAAGATACTGATTTGTGGGAACCAGAAGTAGTAGTTGATTCTTTCACTTTGACTCATCATGACCTGGACATGTGTACAAATTCTTTACAATATGCAATGATCTTGGACTTGGTAAATAATTTGTTATTGTACGTTGAACCCAGAAAGAAGGAAGCAAGTGAAAAATTGCAACGTATGTGTTTTCAGCTCCAGTTGTCTTCTGTTGAAGACCAGCGTGGTCCTATATTACAGCTTCAGGAGCACGTCCGGTAGGTAACCCTTTAAAATTGACTCATGACATTAGAAGGAAGTACAAAAATGTTTTCAGAAGTATTTTTGAAATTTCTCATATTTCATATGTTATCACCTTTCCTTCTTGCATGTGGTATTTTTTAGTATTGGTTGGTTTAGTTAAGATCTTTCTGAAGTAAGTAATGAAATTTTAAAAAATCATAACAATAGTCAAATGGAACCATTCATTAATGAACAAGAGGCACTGAAAATATGTGTGGCTGCAACCTAGGATCATCTGCTTTTGTGATAGAAGTTTCCCTTTCTAACGCATAGTGAAAATAATAAATATGTTAACTTAGTTCATATCTGAACTCAAAAGAATCATCATTCAAGTTTGGAATATAAATTTCAGAGCACACTGTATGGTCTTAAATAAATAGAGAAATCCCTTACCAGCTGTAGGGGAATACATCTCTGAAAATTACTGTTTTGCAAAACCATGATTGGTAATGATAAGGTCTAATGCCAATAAAATACACAGTAAACTTCATTTTCCATTTATTCAACATAATATGGATGATAAGCTCAATAATAGAATAAAAAATTATAAGAACAAGGTGATGGTACAAGTTAAAGAAAGCCTGACATACCAGGTGGTCAGACATGAGAGTTTAATGCATTGTGATTGAGTGGACCATGGTGTAAGCCCGTGTGGCTGCTAAATACAATTATGGTTGTATTCATTGACAAAATAATTAATTGCAAATTCCTCTGTCCTACTGGCATTACTGGAGCATAAACAAGGACATGTTTTTTTTTTTTTACACACAAAACGTTGACTATCCTCTTATTCTTACATAGGTGCCTCCACAGCCAGGTGGGCAGGAGCAGCAGTGCATAGCACACGCTTCTTGATTAGACTGGGGTTCGAGCCCGTAACCACCAAATACGGAGGATGTGAAAGGTCAAGAAATTACCACCGCATATCCCTGGAGCAATATGGCCTTAGTTGCTAATGCTCCTAAAAAAAAAAAAACCAAATAACAACAAAAAATAAAAATGCTCTTACATTCATTTGATACACTGAAACTATAGTCTTCAAAACATTATGGAAACAATTCCAAAATACTGTATTCAGGAAAATCATAAGTGTTAGTCAAAAAAAAATTAAAATCTGCACAGAGAGAGAGAGGCAACACCATACGTATATACAGTAAAATCGGTTATCCTGAAGTCAGTTATCTGTAATGTCAGTTATCCGGAATAAATTTGAAAGGCTGATCTTTCTTCTCTGTTTTTTTATTAATAACGGTAGTGCAGTAAACACAGTTTATAGTGATCTTGTTTGCAAATTGAATTTTGATTCTAATAAGCGAAAGATCAAGTTTACTACCTGTTTATAACAGATTGTATAAACAAAAAGCCCAATAAACCTGCAAATTGTTTTTATTGTTTTATGGTTGTGACCTCTAGAATTCTATGTGACTTTCAGAAATGTGCTTTAGAAAAATATCACAGAGACTACTGGGTTTTCTCAGAAACCATGAGTGAATTTCAGATTAGTTTAGCTTCAGATTCGGTAAGAATAATATTGGCCCGAAACTGTGTAATTTATTGTTTTTCTCAGTTTTTTACACTAAAATGCGAACAAAAAGAAAACATGCAGTTTTAACATTGCAACATAAAATGGAAATTAATAAAATTAGAAAAGGTGAAATTTTAGGAAATCTCTCCGAAGTGTTTAATATGGTGATTTCAACAATTTATGACATCAAGAAAATTTCCAGTGCTATAACAGAATTTGTGTCGATTATGGATAGTGAAGGAGGATCTAGCAGGAAAAAGATGATGTCGAAACCTGAAAATGCTACTTCAGAGAGTGCACTTTAATTATGGTTTCTTCAGAAGCGAAGTTAAGGTGATCCAGCGTCTGGCCCAATGTTGTGGGAAAAAACATTGGATTTTAATCGAAAATTAAGAGGTAATGAAAATTTTAAGGCAAGCACAGGTTGGCTGAAAAACTTTAAACTGAGACACAGTATACGTGAACTAGATATTCAAGGCGAGAGAAACTTTATGCAGACGAATCAGCAGTGGTGTCCTTTAAAAGTAAGTTTGCTTTAGTTATATAGCAAATTACAAGAAAGAAAACGTTATAACGTTGATGAGACAGGCTTATTATGGAAAGCATTGCCGAGAAAAACCCTAGCCACTAAAATAAAAATGTCTGCACCAGGTTTTAAGACAAGAAAAGAGCGTATTACAATTTCTATGTGTACAAATGCTACTGGGTTGCACAGATTGTCCATGCTCGCTATCGGTAAGTCGAAAAAACCAAGAGCATTTAAAAATCTTTCTTATTTTCCTGTTTTGTATAAAAATTCCTGGATGGATTTTTCTGTTTTCCGAAATCAGTTTATAATTTTTTTTAAATTGAATTAATCTTAATTATTTTATTTAATCGTAAGGTAATATTAAATTTATTTAATCTTACCTTACATTCGATTATCCGAAACATTTGGCTATCCGGAAGAGGTCTGACATCAATTATTCCGTAAAACTTACACTCTACTGTATATACATGGAAATGTTGAGTGGGCCATTGAGTTGATGGATTTCAGTGGTTCCCAAATTGTCTCAGCACCTTGGTTTGTGATGAAAGGAAAAACTCCATGAGTTCGATGGTATTCACTCTTTACATTGTATGGTATTCACTCTTTATACTCAACTCTTTGCATTGAATCATCTTTATAGCATCTCTAACCCAAAATATGACCCAACTAACAAAAGTTGGAGAACTACTGGTATAAAGCTTAAAGAAATACCCTCCCTCTGTACTTAACCACCAGACCAATCCCATGATTTGCAGCAGCAGTAATTGTCATTTTCTTTTGTCTAAGGAGACTAGACCACATGTACTTAATAATAAAAAAAAAAAAAAAATAGTGCAGGTTGTAAAATTTTACTATACAAATATAAAACCACATTATTTCAAATCTGTAGTTGGCAAACCTGTGAGTGGGGAAGAATCACTGTACACATTCATATTTTATAGTATATATATATATAATATAAGTCCTCCGTAGCTGAGTGGGCAGGAGCGGGAGTGCAGTAGCACACACGCTCTTTGAGTAGACCGGGGTTCAAGCCCGACTGCTGAATACGGTCGATCTGCCAACCCGCACTGGACCAGCGTGGCAGATTATGGTCCATTTTCCCTCAGCATGAATTGTTGAGCAGGCTTCCATCCTGGCGCCTCTGTAGCCAGGTGGGCAGGAGCAGCAGTGCGTAGCACACGCTTCATGATTAGACTGGGGTTCGAGTCCGTGACCACCAAATACAGAGGATGCGGAAAGGTCAGGAATGACCACCGCATATCGCTGGAGCAATATGGCCTTAGTTGCTAATGCTCCTAAAAACCAAATAACTACAACAACAGCTTCCATCCTGCAGTGGGTTGATAATGGCTGCACTTTACTTTTACTTTATATATAATGTATATTATATATAAAGTAAATTATTATTATTATTAGCCATATGGTGCAAGGAAGCCTGAGGCTTATACTGCACCAGCCAAAAAAAAGTTTCTGAATTACCCCTGAGAGAGAGAAGTAGAAGGGAATCACCAAGAAAGAGAAGAATGATGATATCCAGCTCAGGACCCTGGGTGTGCCAAGCCCATCCTCACCAGATGCGAACCCCTGAGGATATATATATTATCCTCAGGGGTTCGCATCTGGTGAGGATGGGCACACCCAGGGTCCTGAGCTGGATATCATCATTTTTCTCTTTCTTGATGTTTCCCTTCTACTACTGACTCTTGTTCTCTCTCTCTCTCTCAGAATAATTCAGAAATTTTTTTTTTTTTTTGGCTAGTGCAACATAAGCTTCAGGCTTCCTTGCACCATATGGCTAATGATAATAATACAATGTATTAAAAGTAAGAGGTCGTAGTGCAAGTTGACATCATAATAAAGAATAATATATAGAGACATTTTAATATGGTTTATGAACTGGGTGCACTACTAGAAATGGCAGAAATACCCAACGACCATAATGGAATGTAGATAAGTATATTCAGGAAAAAGTGGAAAAAGCTGACAAAACCACAAGTAGTAACGATGGAAAAAACCATCGAGTACCTGAAAAATAAAAATAATGTATTACAGTGGTACTTAATGCTATAGATCTGATGATTTTAACTACTAAAATCATCGGGTCTACCAAACAAAATTGTAAATTATCTCCAGACTCATTCTGCTTCATTTGTGAATATGATATAGATCTGAAACAGGTGAACTGTAATATCATTAGTGGCATCAAATTTGCAGTGCATATGAAGCCTATTTTGAATTACCCGTGGTGCACTACTAGAAATGGCAGAAATACCCAACGACCATAATGGAATGTAGATAAGTATATTCAGGAAAAAGTGGAAAAAGCTGACAAAACCACAAGTAGTAACGATGGAAAAAACCATCGAGTACCTGAAAAATAAAAATAATGTATTACAGTGGTACTTAATGCTATAGATCTGATGATTTTAACTACTAAAATCATCGGGTCTACCAAACAAAATTGTAAATTATCTCCAGACTCATTCTGCTTCATTTGTGAATATGATATAGATCTGAAACAGGTGAACTGTAATATCATTAGTGGCATCAAATTTGCAGTGCATATGAAGCCTATTTTGAATTACCCGTGGTGAAACAAGAAACGTTGTGCACACCTCATTTATGCTGTTGTAGCTGTAGGTCAACATTAAAGGGATGGTTTTTTTGGTAGTCATAAGTGTATACCTTATGCTTTACTTTGAATATGGAGAGAATCCACAAACTATGATGACTGCAAGAATTTTTACGGTGCATTTATTAAAAGTTTCAAAGTTCTGCAGATCTAAAAGCTATAATGTACCTTAACATACTATTCTGTTGCTCCAATGCCACACAGTGAAGACCTGCTAATTCTAAATCCACTTTCCAGAGAAGAGTCTTCATAGCTTGTTGATGGATCTGGTGAAGATGATTATTCAGATACACCTCAGAAGCATGTTCAAGTAAAACCACATATCCCTAATCAGCGATAATTGGAAGACTCAGCGAGAGACTTGGGTCTAACTCCAGTGCAAGAGTGCCTGATATCTCAATTACAAGAAAAGTCACTGGATCCCAGATGCAAAACTCTCATGTATAGTGCTAGAGAAGCATAGAAGTGTGAACTTCACAGTCTACCAATCCAAACCAGTTGATCTTAAGTTGCTTTTTTTTTTGTATGCACGTTCTTTGTACATTGTGTCTGATGTCACTGTCAGGAACCAAAGAATGGAACAATAGTTCAGTATCAAGTTTTGTGCAAAGCTGGGGAAAAGCCTCACTGAAATACACAAAATGTTATGAACAGCTTATGGAGGTGACGCTCGGTCCTGAACACAAACATTTTGATGGTTAGCATTTTAAAGAGGGCAGAGAGGATGTAACATAATCCTCGAAATTGAGGACCAAAAATGGCCTGCATCCCTGAATTGGTGGACAGTTGCAATTTACTAGCAAGTGACTGCCAATTAGTGCCACTGAAAATGCTAGTGAGTTAAATGTGAAAATCCATAATCACCACAGACTTAAAAAAAAGAAAGAAAAATATGTACAAAGTTTGTCCCACACTGTTTGTGTGATGAGGAAAAACTCAGATGGTTAGATTCTTGCAAAGATTCTGTTTTTTCAAACATCTTTGAAACTGGATAGTGAACCTGGTTTCATAAACATTTACTGGAAACAAGAGTTAATGCTTCCAGTATGATCATGAGACCAAAAAACAAATTGCAGAATGGCAATATCAGAGTTTACCAAAACTTAAAAAAAAAAAAAAGATTGTTTCCAGAAATCACATATCAAAACCATGCTGATAGCATTCGCTTTGATCACATAGGGATAATCCATTCCATAAGGAATTCATTCCAGGAGAGACTCTTACCAGTGATTACTAGTTACTGAAATGTTTGTTGGCAAGAATCAAGCACATGCAACCAGATTTTAAACAGTCTGGTTGGCAATTGTTGCATGACAGTGCACCTTCTTGTATAACAACCAATGTGCAGATGTTTCTGACTCACAAGAAAGTTTCACTACTTGGCCACCCTCCTTGCTCTCCCGGCTTGACTCCAGCAGACTTTTTTTACTGTCTTTCCAAAGCTTGTATAAATGCAGTAACAGGTGTATTTGGTTCATTGGGGACTATTTTGAGGGAGACAAGTAATAAAATATTTTTCTTCTCCGTATTTTGCTATATTTGAATTCAGCATCATTACTTTGTTGCCAAGCTGCACATGCATGCTTTTACTATGTTGCAGAATCCCTTTGTACTATTTATTTAATTAATCTTTATGAATAAATTAGTATTAGTCACAATGTCAATCAAGGTCCTTATTTGCACTCTCGCATGGATTTTTTTTTTTTTTTTTGGACCAAACAAAGACAATGTTAGTGAAGTGCATGAGGTGAAATTCAATCAGGACATAGAGTCAAGAGAGAAAAGATACTAAGGAAGGTAGGATAATGCTACAATATGTGACAGTATCTGGTTCTTGGTTCATGATAATTGGGCGCCTCTGTAGCCAGGTGGGCAGGAGCGGCAGTGAGTAGCACACGCTTCTTAATTAGACCGGGGTTCGAGCCCGTGACCACCAAATACGGAGGATGCAAAAACGTCAGGGAATGACCACCGCATATCCCCGGAACAATATGGCCTTAGTTGCTAATGCTCCTAATAACAACATCGTGATAATTGCACTGAACACAAAAGCATATAAATATTTAAAAAGTATACTTTTTATGTTCATTATGATTACAAATATACAAATGTATTTTTGTATATATGCCAAGCAACTGTACGCAAATGCGTACAGTTGCCTGGCAGAAGCCTACGTTCTCTAGTCTCCAGTATAAAGACCCCTGTCACACCTCTCTTACGCAGCAGTGTAATATACCGCATAACCTGCAGAGACTGTGACAGCTGCTACATAGGAGAGACATCAAGACGTCTTCAAGACTACCTTACGGAACACGACAGAGCAATCCGCCTTGCTGAGACCGACCAGTCCGCAATCGCAGAGCATTTCTGGGCTACCCACCATGACCTCAATCCCAAACGAGACTATGAAATAATAGACCACTCCCGGCACTTTCGCCACCGCCTATGGTTAGAGTCACTTAGTATATTGACAATTCGAAAGCCATGAACTGCTGCAAAGGCATGAGATTGCACCCCATCTTGGAGACAACCATTTTATGCCTCAACAAACGCTAGAGTAAAACAGCACATGTCCGTGCAACAACAATAGACACCAGTTTAAGGAATAACGTGCCTTCACTCACCTCACTGCACGCATAACTGTATCCGTTAAGTTCAAATTTGTTGATAAAGAGACAAGATTGTCTCGAAAGCTCCAAAGTAGTTATTTATAATTAAAATATATTTTTTACTGGATATATACTTTAACATTATTAATTTAACCATGGACCCCAGTACACCAGGCCCATTTGTCCTAAGATGGAAGTTTGTTCCCCCAATCAACCACCTGCTGGCTAAAGGCAAATTTCCGCACATCTATCCTACAACCATTTTTCCTCAATTTGAATTTATGCCCTCTCAGGCGATTATTCTGAGCAAGAGGAAGATCCCGTCAGAATTGAGTATGCTCAAACCATTCAAGGCTTTATACATCTCAGTCAGATCACCTCGCAGGTGCCTAGTCTCCAGACACTGTAATTTGCAAAACGTAAGCCTTTCTTCGTAAGAGCAACCCATTGTTCCATTTACTAAACTTGTTGCCCTTTTCTGTACTCATTCCAACAGCTCTACATCCTTCTTAAAATGAGGCTCCAGACCTGTATACAGTACTCTAGGTGTGGCCTGACCATCGCCTTATACAAGGGAATAATCAGCTCCTTTTCCCTGCTGTAAAAATTCCTGTATAACATTGACAAGACACCATGAGCTACTCTTGCAGACCGTCTGCACTGCTAAGAAAACTTCATATCTGACTGCACAATTACCCCCCAGGTCCTTTTCATTCTCTACCACTATCAGTGTAGTACCACACCGTTGATACGTTACTCTGGGGTTACTGCTTCCCATATGTAGTACTTTACATTTGTCAATGTTAAACTTCATTTGCCACCTCTCAGCCCATCTGCTCAACTTTTCTAGATCCTGTTGCAGCAGCGTACTGTCATTTGTGTCATTAACAACCCTGCCAACCTTTGTATCATCTGCAAACTTGGACATTAAGCCTGATATACCATCATCAATATCATTTATAAATACAGAAAACAATGGACTCAACACTGAACCCTGAGGGACTCCACTGATAATATTAGTCCACGAAGAGCAGTGTCCGTTGATTATCACTCTCTGTCTTCTCCCACTCAACCATCCCTTTATCCATAGCAGCAATTTGCCTCCCCACTGCTCCAATTTGTGCAGCAGTCTTCCATGTGTAATAGTATCAAAAGCTTTTCTAAGATCCAAACATATGATATCAAATTTATTCCCTGCATCCTGTTGCATTGTGACTACTTCATAGTATCCAATGCTGTGTCTGAGCTATAACTGAAGTCTTGTCTAGATGATCCTGCAGTGATTCTTTAACCAATGCCTCCATTAATTTCCCTGGAACAGAAGTTAAATTAACAGGTCTATAATTACTTGTGTCACCCTTTGATCCTCCTTTGTGAATTGAGGTCACATTTGCACATCTTGTAGACCATCTGCACTGCTAAGAAGTTTCTCCTCCCCTGAGTCCAAGGAAGCTCTTATGATTATGGCTAAGGGTTTGCTTACTTCCTTTGCTGCCTCCTTTAATATAACTGGATAGATCCCATCCACCGCAGGTGCCTTTCTTATGTTTATCTTCAATTTCTCCTCCACTTTCTTCTCAGTTATTTCAAAATCATATAGCTCACTGCCAGAACTAGATGATTTTGAAATAACTGAATGCCACATCTAACCCTCTGGTATTCCCCTCCCTGAATAACTCCTCATGTGTGAACGTAGATGCAAAATACTCATTTAGTTTGTTAGCCACCTGAGCAGGATCAACAGTTGAAACATCGATATTCAGTAGACAAATCCAATTCATCATCTTCCTTCTAGAGTTTATATATGTAAAGAACTCTTTGCTGTTTTTCTTTGCATCCTTTGCCAATCTATCGTAGGCTTCCATGTCACCCATTAATTTATATGTATCCCATGCATTTTTCTTCTCTGCCACATGTCTCATTAGTTCATCTGACATCCGTTTAGGCCTAAACCTTGAACAATATTTCTTAATTGGTATGTAAAGCATAGTAGCTTCCAAGATTCAATATGAGAAAATACGGAAATCCAGAAAGTGGAAATGTTTCGTACCTGTCTTCAACAACATATGAAGAATTTATCAATTTGTTAGGGTCAAAAGTGTTGGTGCATATCACATCTGAAATTAAAGAAGCCAAATATTACAGCATCAGTATAGATTCAATTCCTAATATAAGTCGCACAGATCAGTTTTCAGTCATCATTCTTTTGTATCAAAAGATGGCGAAGTAAATGAGCTTTTCTTGATGTTTGTTCCCATTGAAAAGCGTGATGCAAAATATCTTTTTTACATGGTGCCATCTGTTCTTGATAAACATGGAATAGGTGTAGCAATTGCAGATCTCAGTCATATGACAATGCTGCTAATATGAGTGTGGTGTATTCTGGAATCCAAGCCAGATTCAAGGAATTGACAAACTATATCAACAGAATCCAGTTGATATAGATGAACAGTGCAGTGTTGAGTCAGTTTGGTGTGACATACGCACTGCGAAAGCAAAAATAAGAGTAGGAGTGTGTTATAGGCCTAATGACTTGAATGAGTACAATGAACAATTGTACAGAGAAATAGAGTGGGCTAGTAAATCGGAATGTCTTATAATGGGGGATTTTAACTTCCCAGATATTGACTGGAACTTGTGGGTTGGTCACTCACACACTAGTCAGACTTTTGTAGATATATTGGATGATTGTTTTCTGCAGCAGCATGTTCGAGAGGCAACCAGAGAAAGTAATACTCTTGATCTGGTTATCAGCAGTGATTATTCGTGTATTAAGAATTTGAAGATAAAGGAACCACTAGGTGGCAGTGATCACAGTGTACTGATGTGGGATTTATTTAAAGATTTAATTACCATCAGGGGTAAAGGAAAGGGTTTTTGCTTCCGTAAAGGTGAGTACAGTGATCTCAGACAGTTTTTAAATTCTGTACAGTGGGATCAACTGACGATGTTACCAACAGTAAATTCTAAATGGGAAGCATTCAAGCAATTAATCGTGGAAGCTACTAAAAGGTTCATACCTATTAAGAAATATTGTTCAAAGTTTAGGCCTAAATGGTTATCTAATGAACTAATGAGACACGTAACAGAGAAGAAAAATGCATGGGATGCATATAAATTATCAAGCGACTCAGAAGCCTCTGGCAAATATAAGCTAGTCTGTAATCAAATCACAAAAGAGGTTAGGCAGGTAAAGGCAGATTACGAGAAATCCTTGGCAAAAGATGCTAAGAAAAACAGCAAGGATTTCTTTACTTATATAAACTCCAAAAGGAAGGGGATGAATCTGATTGGTCCACTCGACATTGATGGTTCGACTGTTGATGATCCTGCTCAAATAGCAAACAAACTGAATGAGTATTTTGCATCTACAATCAGACATGAGGAATTATTAAGGTTTGAAAATGGCAGAAGGTTATCAAATTGTAGCAGGATACTTAATGATTTTGTAATAACTGAGAGCAAAGTGGAGGAGAAATTGTTGAAGTTAAACATAAGAAAGGCACCTGGGGTGAATGGGATCTATCCAGTTATATTAAAGGAGACAGCAAAGCAACTAAGCGAACCCTTAGCCATAATTATGAGAGCATCATTGGACTCAGGGGAGGTTCCCACGGCTGGAGATTTGCAAATGTATTCCCAATTCACAAAGGGAGATCGAACGGTGACACGAGTAATTACAGACCAGTTAGTTTAACTTCTGTTCTGGGTAAAATAATGGAGTCACTGGTTAAAGATGCATTGCAGGATCATCTAAACAAGACTGCAGCAATAATTCAGACACAGCATGGGTTTGTTAAGGGAAAGTCTTGTCTGACAAATTTGATAGGATATTATGATGTGGTTACAAAAGGAACTGGATGCAAAAAATAATTTTGATATCATATATTTGGATTTCAGGAAAGCTTTTGACACTGTTGCGCATGGAAGACTATTGTACAAATTGGAGCAGAATGGTATTAAGGGTAAGTTGCTACAATGGATAAAAGGATGGTTAAGTGGGAGAAGACAGAAGGTGGTAATCAATGGGTGCTGCTTTTCATGGACTAATGTTATTAGTGGAGTCCCACAGGGTTCAGTGTTGGATCCACTGTTGTTTTGTATATTTATCAATGATATTGATGACGGTATATCAGGCTTAATGTCGATGTTTGCAGATGATACAAAGGTTGGCAAGGTTGTTAATGACAGTAATGGCAGTGTGCTACTGCAACAGGATCTAGATAATTTGGGCAGATGGGCTAAGAAGTGGCAACTGAAGTTTAACCTTGACAAATGCAAAGTACTGCATATGGGTAGAAGTAACCCCAGAGAAACGTACCAACTGTGTGGTAGTACACTTAAGGTGGTAGAAAATGAAAAAGACCTGGGAGTAATTGTGCAGTCAGATATGAAGTTTTCTGAGCAATGCAGACAGGCTGCCAGGGCAGGTCATGGGGTTTTGTCAATGATAAATAGGAATTTTGCTGGCAGGGAAAAGGAGGTGATTGTCCCTCTGGTCAGGCCATGCCTTGAGTACTGCGTACATGTCTGGAGGCCTCATTTTAGGAAGGATGTAGATTTACTTCAGCATGTACAGAGAAGGGCAACAAGATTGGTGAGGGGAATGAAGGGATCCTCTTACAAAGAGAGAGGCTTACATTCTGAAAATTGCAGTGGCTGGAGACTAGGCACCTGCGCGGTGATCTGATTGAGGTGTATAAGGCCTTGAATGGGTTGAGCACGCTGAATTCTGATGGGATCCTTCCACTTGTTCCGATTATGAACCTAAGGGAGCATTAATTCAAATTAAGAAAAGACAGATGCAGAATAGATGTGGGGAAATTTGCCTTTAGCCAGAGGGTGGTTAATTGCTGGAACAAACTTCCATCTGTCGTTGTGGAAGTTGATAGGTTGAATAAATTTAAAGAGGAACTGGACAGACATTTGGAGGGAATGGTGTAATTTTTTTTTTTTTTTTTTTTGGCTGATGCTGCATAAGCTCATACACTTGCTTTCTTGCATCACATGCCACTGCCACTACTACTACTAACAGTATGGGTTCCATGTGCTTCACACAGTCTTAATTTAGTAGGAACCACATCCGCAGAAAGCTGTTTGGCTGCCATTTATTTTTTTGGAATTTTACATTGGCTCTACACATTCTTTGCAGCCTCACCACAAAGATGATCTCAATTAAGTACGATGGAAAATACAGTCTCTGTCAAAAATCTATCAGACACAAGATGGTCATCACGTTATGATGCTGCGAGATCATTGAAAAAAAAAAAATTACAGTAAAATTCTTGCAGCACTCGTTGATATTTCAGAATGCGAAGAACAGTCTTTCATGAAGCAAAAGCTTTGATAAATAAACTGTACAGGTTAGAAATAGCATTAATGACTCATTTGGGAAGATCTAAAAAACATAGAGTGAATAAAGCAATTGAAGAACCTGGAATTGAGTTATGCATAATTGTGAAATTATATAGTGCTCCTGTGGATTATTTGATTGATGTTCAAGATGAAGACAAATTTGATGATTTTGAAAAAATGCCAATAGAATTCGTTCCAAATTCTGATTACAGATAATATGAAGACCAAAAGTGGAAAAGGAAGAAACCGTTTGATAGAGAAAAGTGCAAAAGATACATTTCAAATTCAAGTATTTTGTCGTATTGTAGACATACTAGTCACAGAAAGGACAAAATGACGTGCTGCATACAGTACATTGCATGATACCTTCAGTTTTCTTATAGATAAATCTATGTCAAAAGAAGAAATTCGATCCAAAGCAACAGCATTAGTCAACACCTACTCCTCTGACTTAGAAGTAGACTTCTAAGTCAGATGAATTCATCACTTCTAAGTGATGAATTCCTATTGTTTTTGGCACTATACAAAGACAAAACGTTTGTGGCAGAATTAATAAAAGCACAAATAAAAGATAAACTGATTACTAGTTTCCCAAACATACACATAGCTTTAAGAATCTATCTATCCATAATTGGATTTGAATGCTAAAGGAGAGCACTCATTTTCGAAACTTAAGCAGATCAAGAACTGTGTATGCACAGTTCTATTATATGAAATTATTTAGGTTTGTATACCAAGCTATATCTTCCTTCTCATTTTAAACACTGTCACCCTCGGAACATCTTATCAACATTGACTGTTTTGGCAACAAGCAGGAATTCATGAGGTGAGTTAAAGCATTACTTTGATCCATATCATCAGATAAACATGGATCTAAATTACCCTTCTCCCCTCCCTAACTAGTAGTTTCCCCGAACCCTTAGGGTATCCTCAGTGATACAGGCAAAAATTCTTGCTCTACAGTTGTTCAAATGAATACCATCTATACAAAATAGATTCCTACTACCTACAAATGTGGGCCACACTGATAAAACTTTCCCCCCAATAGCCTTGCAGATTCCCTCAAGTCTCAAGTTAATCCACAAGGCTTTCAACATATAACCCCTCCTATTGTAATTGGGCAGAATTGCAGAGACACATACACATTATGACCCAACTCACAGCATTTCCTCAGCATTGTCCTATATTTCTCCAGGTCGTGTATGTGTATCGTTATTCCTCACATGAATAATAATTCTTTCTTTATCTCCCTTAAAATCTGACAATCTGTTGGTAACATCATCATTTTTAGCTCCTGGCAAACACACTCTAGTTCTAGACCACCTATCTTTATTACAAAAAATGTTACCCATTTCCCTGACAAGAGTCACCCAAAAAACTAGATCACCTTCGACAAGAGCAGTCTGCACGTGACTATTCTTTTCTGGTTCCCGAATTGGGGATGCATCACTTGGCAGGTCAGGAGACACTTCTTGAGGCCTTGATGTGCTCCAAGTTACATTTGTTTCTAGGGCAAGCACTTGTTTCTTCAGTGACTCAAATTCTTCTTGTAACGTACCAAGTTGTAATTTGAGACCAGTACACTCCTGACATCAGTTGCAAAGAAAAGAATTGCCAGATGAGGTAGGTCTGTCTAGTAAACCAGCCTTAGAATATGTGCCACAGGCTATACAAACAATGAAGTTGCAACTCACACTGGAAATGCCCACAAGCATTTCCATTTAAGTCCCGACATCCTTGAACTTTTTATTGTAAGTGGATCTTTAGCAAATGTAATTTAAGTAAAATTTGAAATTTACAAATATTATGAAATTAAAATTTACTATATATTACAGAATTTATGTTAAAAATATTGCTGAAATTAAACTTTTGACAAAATTTAAATCACTAAAGAAGTTAAATTTAACCTACGGGATGAAAGTTGCGAAATTCCCACCAAAATACCAGTAGCAAGGGCTATCTGAATATTAATCTGTAGCTTTCCAAATACTTTTCTAAATGATAAATTAAACTAACCAAATTCTGATTTGGCATTTATTTTGGCATTTAGAAATACCTCATCTTGACTATAGGAATTCAATATATATATTAAATACAGTTTTGTATATTAAATTTAAAAAAAAAAAATGTCAAAATTATTTCAAAAACTAACCTATAATTTAGAACTTCAGAAATATCTTGATCCCAGGTTTTCAATACAGCAGTATGGCTAATATGGGTGGATTGGATCTATCCAATCATATTAAGAGAGACAGCAAAGGAGATAAGCAAGCCTTTAGCAATAATTATGAGAGCATCCTGAGATTCAGGGGACCCTATGGACTGAAGATATGCGAATGTATCCCAGTTCATAAAGGGGAAATCAAAAGGTGACATTAGTAATTACAGATCTGTTAGCTTAACATCTGTTCCAGTGAAAATAATGGCGTCTTTGGTAAAAGAAGTAATCCAGGACCAACCTGGACAGGAATTCAATAATACTGCAGTCACAACATGGATTTGTTAAGGGACAATCTTGTATAACACAATCTGAGCGGTCATTATGATGCATTGACCAAGGAACTGAATGCAAAAAGTAATTTTGATATGTATTTGGCTTTCAGGAAGACATTTGATACTGTTGCACATAAAAAACTGCTGTATAAACTAGAGCAAGGTGGCATTAAGGGTAAGTTACTGCTATGGATAAAAGGATGGTTAAGTGAGAGAACACAGAGAGTGGTTATCAATGGGCAGGTCAGATGCTGCACTGATAACATTGCTCTTTTTGGACCAATGTTATCAGTGGGGTTCCCCAAGGTTCAGTGCTGGGCACATTGTTGTTTTCAGTATTTATTAATGATATTGGTGAAGGCATATCAGACTTAATGTCAAAGTTTTCAGATGATACAAACGTTGGCAGTGTGGTTAATGATATTAATCAGCGTGAGCTACTGCAATGAGATCTAGGAAAATTCGGTCAGTGGGGCCGAGAAATGGCAGTTTAACATAGACGAATGCAAGATACTGTATATGGGTAGCAACAACCACAGAGTAATGTACCAACTGTCTGGTACTACACTTAGGGTAGTGGAAAATAAAAATGACCTGAGTGTAATTTGTGCAATCAGATATGGAATTCTCTCAGCAGTGCAGACATACTGCCATGACAGCTCATGAGATTCGTCACTGATATACAGAAAGTTTGCTACCAGGGATAATGAAGTGATTATCCCTTTGTACAACACCATAGTTAGGCTGCATCTTGCATAATGTACAGATCTGGAGCCTCGCTTTAAGAAGAATGGAAATCTGTCTAAATGGGTGTAGAGAAGTTGAATCTAGATTGGTGAAGGGACTTTATATTGTATCCTTGTAAATTAATGCACTTTTGTAATACATATTTGCTTTAACTTTCTATGCAGTATTTTATTCTCAATTGACACAATTACAGATGACTAAATTTTTATTGTTGTTAATTGTAACTCCATCTGTATTATCATCCCACCAGTTACTCAGTTGAGTTTCAAAATATCTCTTTTTGTTAAGTACCTGTATTGTGGTGGTTATGCTATTTTTTTATAGTCATTCCAATAGGTGTACGTAGCATTTGAACATAGTTTAATTGTGCCTTTCTTTTCATTAATATCATTTGTTGTGGAATACCATATATTGTTCCCTTTGAAATAATTAGTTACATTTAAATTGTAAATGACAACACCACATATTTGCTGTACTGGTGTGTAAAATGTGGATTTCAAAATTAAAGTCAATATTCGAGACATTCTTAAAATTATGACTGTGGTTTTTGACTCTAATCCTGAGATCGTTTTTGCTGATGCTGTCTACAGCTGGAACAAATTAGTGGAATCCTGATTTGAGCTATTAGAATGCTGATATACAGTAGTGCCCTATTTTCATGTACAGTAAATCTTGCACAAACATTACTTGTCAGTACCTCTGTACTGCCAGTTCATCCAACCTGAAATTTCTCTGCATGGTGCTGCTCGGGCTCCTAAAATATATCCCACTTCTCATATTTACCTATATAGTAGAACTTTGATTGTCCATCACCCTGTTTACCGTCAGTCTCTGTTAACCATCACTTATACCCACTACGCCGTAATGTATTGTGATTTTGGCAGCATGTGTCACTAAGCCTTTGTTTACAATTCACTGTATACAGTTGTACTTTAACCTCTCGTTTCATATTTTAATAATTTTTATTTAGTAAACCCATTGAAATGACAGAAAAACGTAAATGAGTAGTGTTGAGATTATCACAAAAAAATTGAAATAATCAGTCATCTAAGAAAAGGTAAAAGTGTACAAGTATAGCATCGGTTTATGGAATACGAGGGTGGTTCAATAAAGAATCGCTCTGACCTAGCTGCAGAGTTGCTAGCCTGTTGATTCTTGGCACAGGTTTTAGTCCTTCTCTACATAGCCACTGTGCAGATTTACACATTTTTCCCATCGATGGATGAGGCTACGGATACCGTTTTTGTAGAAGTGGTGAAGTTGGTCTTTGAATCATGGACTCTGTTGCCGAAATGAGTGTCTCGTCATCAGGGAAGTGGATTCCCCGAAGAAATGATTTGAGAGAAGGAAACAAGAAGTCCGATGGTGCAAGATCGGGTGAGTAGGCTGGCAGTATTTCATATCCACAAATGGCCACTTGTGCTGTTGCAATTTCAGAAGTGTGAACTGGGGCATTGTCTTGAAGCATTCTCACCTTTGGACAGCATGCTACACCTACATGTTTTGATTTTCTCCCGTAATTTTGTAAGTTGGCATAATAGGCACCTGTAATTGTTTTACCTTTTGGCAGGTAATCAGTCATTATAACGCCTTTCTGAACCCAAAACACTGTCAGCAAGACCTTTCCTGCTGACACTTGGATCCTTTCCTTCTTGGGGGGGGGGCTGTGACGTTGCCATTCCATAGACTGCTTTTTACTTTCAGGGTCAAAATGGTGTATCCAACTTTCATCCTGGGTGATTAGACGAGAGAAAAAAGTCTTACTCATTTTTTTGGCACAGGGCCAACAACTCTTGTGATTTCTGTTTTGATCAGCCTCCTAAATGTTCATCGTTGCAGAAATTATCACAATTCCATATTTTCTTGCAAAGTAGCAACCAAGTGCTTGCAAGGCCTAAGAAAGGAAGATTTCTACAAGTCAGTGAAAATGGTGTATCCAACTTTCATCCTGGATGATTAGACGAGAGAAAAAAGTCTTACTCATTTTTTTGGCACAGGGCCAACAACTCTTGTGATTTCTGTTTTGATCAGCCTTCTAAATGTTCATCGTTGCAGAAATTATCACAATTCCATATTTTCTTGCAAAGTAGCAACCAAGTGCTTGCAAGGCCTAAGAAAGGAAGATTTCTACAAGTCAGTGAAGCTGTGATACGTTTTTTAATGGAGACACGTGCAAAAAGATTACTCATCATTCGACAAGCCATGCAATTGAAAGCTGGAGAAATTGGCAAGTCCCTCAGAATAGAGAAAATAATTTTTAAAGGCAGTTGCGGCTGGTGCGACAGACTCATACGTCTTGGTGGGTTATCGTTAAGGTGCCGAACATCTATCTGTCAAAAAATTCCTGCAGACTTTCAACAGAAGCTGATTAACTTTTAGTGACAGGTGATGAAATTAAGGAAAAAAAGAAACTATGAGTTTAGTCAAATTGGAAATGATGAAACCCTGGTCTTCTTTGATATGCCTCGAAATTACACCGTCAACGCTAAAGGTGCTAAAGAAATCAAGGTTATAAGCATGGGCTACAAAAAGCAACATATCACTGTGATGCTATGCTTCACCGCTGATGGTCGAAAGTTGCCACCGTATTTAATTTTAAATTGAAAAACCATACCGAAGAATGAAATTTTCCCCAAATATGTTTTTGTGCATGCGCAAAAAAATGGACTGCGGCAGAGCTTATGGAAGACTGGCTAATTGTTGTGTGGAATAGATGTCGTGGAAGTTTTTAATCCACCTAGCATGCTAGTACTTGATGCATTTCGTGGACATTTGTCTGAACGGGTCAAAAATAAAATTGTGCAAAAATGTGGTGACTTAGTTGTGATTCCTGATGGCATGACTAGACAACTGCAGCCACTCGACATTTCAATCAACAAACCATTTAAGGATTACTTGTTAAAGGAATATGAATCCTGGCTGTTGACTGACAACCTTCCACTGACACCTTGCAGAAAAATTAAGAAAGTGCCGGCATCAAAATTGGCAGAATGGGTATCAACAGCTTGGAAGCTGTTGATACCCATTCGACATCCAGAAAGAATAGTGCAAGCACTCATTTAAAAAATGTTGCATCACCAATGCTCTCAATGGCTCAGAAGACGATATATTATGGGATAATGAAGATAACGAAAACTCAGAAGAATCTGACCCTGAATGTGAAGTAGACTCTGATATTTTGATTCAGATGCAGATATCAATGGGTCAGAAGATTCAGAAGGAAGTGATGAATAACATACCTACTGATAAATACTATTGTTGTTGGTAAATTGAATTCTATTATAATAAAAATATTTGTTAGATTTATCGTTTTATTTTATTTTATTTTTTTTTTTCTTAGAATAAAAGCTTTTTTCTGTTGGTGGTACTGAAATTAAGGTGCGTCTTACAATCAGTGCCATCTTAGAGTCGAAGAAATATGGTAAATGCTTTGCCAGTTAAATATTTCTCACAAAGCACCGTGTGGATGAGCCAAGGTATATTTCATGATTGGTTTCATAAAATATTTGTACCATATGTAAGATCACATTTGGTATCAAAAGGTTTACCACAATATGCAATGCACCTACTCATCCCATACACATATATGATTTAAAAAGCGATGACGACGCCGTTTTCTGCTAGAAAACGGCGTCTCCATAGCCAGGTGGGCAGGAGCAGCAGTGTGTAGCACGCACTTCTTGATTAGACCGGGGTTCAAGCCCGTGCCCACCAAATACAGAGGATGCGGAAAGGTCAGGGAATGACCACCGCATATCCCCGGAGCAATATGGCCTTAGTTGCTAATATTCCTAAAAACCAAACAACAACAACTGCCAGAAAACATGACATCTCTCATTCAACCGATAGATGAAGACACGATTGAGAGTATGAAACATCGTTATTGCAAAATGTTCATTCAGAAACTTGTTTTGTCAGAAAATAAATTAGATGTGATTGAGATTTGGAAAGCTACACTATAAAATATTCAATTTTCAATGTTGCTGATTCCTGGATTGATGTTCCAGTTCAAACAATACAAAGAAGCTGGAATAGTTTGTGGCCAGAAATATATTCAACTGATACAGAAACCATTCCAAAAGAAACTGAAATTTTGCAGTTATGTTCAAATGGTCCTGGTGTTAAAAATATTTCAATGGAGGAAGTAAATAATTGGCTGGATATGGACAAAATGGATGCCGGATGCGAAATTTTATACAATGATAAAATTGTGCAGAGTGATGACAATTTCTGATGATTCTGAAACTGAAGAAGAAGAAAAAGCTGCTGCTGATTGAACAACAAACATAATTAGCCACTGTGAAGCTGAAACTATATTGTCAAAGTGCATTGAATAGTTCAAGGTACAAGAAGAAGCAGATGCTATGCAAGTGTTACTTTTGTGTAAAATTCGTAACATTGCCTCCCAAAAGGCTAAGGGGGGGGTAATGAAACAAAAGAAATTGACTGACTTTTTTTAGAAAAGAAACTTAATTATGTAATATTGTTTCCTTTTAAATTTCTTTAATGACATTACTAGACCAATCTAAGTCAAAATATTAAAAATAGGTAAGGTATGTATGTAGATATCCCTACTATGATTTTTTGATGACTTGATAAAAAATAAATAATAATTCAAGTTTAATTACATTTCATTAGGTTATGTATTATGCAATAAAATAAACAAGTTAGATGATCCAGTCTATTGTATGTATAATTTTTTTAAAGTGCATATTCTATTATCCATCTTTCGATTATCCGTCATGGTCTCGGTCCCGTACCCTGATGGATAATTGAAGTTCTGTTGTATGTGATTTGTAGTGACACACCACCATACATGACCAGCAGTTTCTGCAGTTGAGAATTGGAGTTGCCCAAATCCATGTCACTATTACAGAAATATTTACTATCAGTTTATTAACACAAGGTTCACCCCTGTACAGCAGGTGGGCTAGGAGGGTGTGACATGTGAGCATGTCCATGTCACTATTACAGAAATATTTACTATCAGTTTATTAAGAAAAGGTTCACCCCCTGTACAGCAGGTGGGCTAGGAGGGTGTGACATGAGACATGTGAGCCAAATTAATATAATTAATTTGGCTCACATGTCATGTTCAGTGTTCATCCATCCTAAAACTAAGTATGAAGGCATTGTATTTTCTACAGAAGTGCATACTAAATGAACTTTTAACAGTTAATGCAGAATGTGGTAATGAAGTTTCCTTTGAAAATGGGTGGGGATTACCAAGAGAACTGAAATGGTTGCTCTCTCTCTCTCTCGCAATGTCCTAATGTATGTGTGTATAGTGTTGGTAGTTGCATATGGATATAAATGGTGGAATATCCTATGAAACATCCTTCATAAAATAAAAGAAATGAATTGATACATTCCTTTAGGTGCCAAGACATGGCACCTAAAGATACCTGTGGATAAATAGTAGTAGATTATTGTGACCACTTTTGGTAATTTCTCAGAACAAATTATAAAATTTGTAATTTTTATTTGTTTAAAGATTTCTAGTGTCCAATCTACGACGTCTGGAGAAAGAGGCTTATATTGTACATAGAGCACTGTGGGAGAATCTAGACAGAGGGGATCTTATGAGAGAATTAGAAGAATTAGAAAATGAAGTGAGCACTTAGGTTTTACATAATTATTTGCATTTTTTGTCATGTAGTTTTTTAAAATATTATAAAAGTTTGAAATAACAAAGTATTTGACAGTAGTAATGTTGAGCAAAGAAGAACTCGATCGAGTGCAAAAATTCCAAAAGTGCATTAATGACTTATATTGATGACTCATATAATGACTTATTTAATGACTTGTATAAATATAGATAACTAAAAGTTGAAGAAAGTACAGCGATCTTGAGAACTGCAGACACGGTGCAGAATAAGAATTTATTCTTATTCTTGTAGTAAGAATTTTTTTTTTTAGTATTAGTCATATGGTGCAAAGTAACCCTGGGCTTTTGCTGCACTAGCCAAAAAATAAAAAAAATAAAATAAAATAATAAAGCACCTATTTGACTCCCTCCTTAAGTATGTATCAGTCCAGATGAATTTTGAATTTTCACAGGCTGTCAGCCCCAGTCACCCATAGAAGCAATTTATTTCAGTAATTAGCATCTCTCTGTCTGAAAGAAAACTTCCTGCAATCCAGTCTAAACCTCTTCTCCCTCCACCTCCATAATTTGAATTTATGGAAACCAGTTCTGGATCATTTATAATAATGAAAGCTTCACCCTTGTTCATTTTACTTTTACCTCCCTCATCCTTATACACCTCAATAAAATCTCCTCTAAGGTGTCTAGTTTCCTACTTGTGCAGCCCACATATCCAAAATCTTTTCTTTGGACCATTTCAAGGAAGTCTGTTTTTTTTTTAAATGCAGTCTCCATACCTGGACCCAGCATTCCAAGTGTGGTCTCACACAATTGCCTTATGCAGTGGTATTGTGATCTCCCTATCTCTACAAGCAAATGTATGATAAATCACTGATAGGACACTGTTAGTCCTCCTTGCCACCTGTCTGCTCTGTTCAGAGAACTTCAAGTCCAACAGTATTGTAATTCCCAAATTCCTTTTTTCCTTTACTGTTTTTAGTTTAATCCATCAGGCGTGTAAGTTATTTTGCCAATACTATCCCCAAATGCAAGACATCGAATTTTGATGCATTAAAAGATAGCTGCCACTTTTCCGACCATCTCTGAAGTCTATCTAGGTTGCCCTGAGGAAGCTGTAATTCACATTAATCATTAACTACTCTACCAATCTTGATATCATCTGCAAATTTTGACATTGCACCAGTCATTTAAAAAAATCAAAAACAATAGTGGTCCTAGTTTTGGTCCTCGGAGGAATCCCATTTCTTATATTAGCCCCATCTAAAGAATAACTTAATATGTTAGTATGTATGTTTATAAAGGACTTCTCCACTAATGATGATGTCCCCCAAGGTTCAGTTCTTTCCCCCACTCTTTTCCTCTTGTATATTAATGACCTTCTTCCATTGACCGGACATCCTATCCATACTTTCGCTGATGATAGCACATTGCATTCAATTTTCCAGTTCGAGAAACCTTGCCCTACTCAATCAGCTTCAACTTCTCGAATATCCGCTACCAATTCCTTAAATGCCGATCTCCAGGTAATTGTCCAGTAGGGCAAAGACAACTTAGTTGATTTCAATCCTTCTAAAACTCAGTCCTGTCTTATATCTCGCCAAAAGGATTCTTCTCCTATGCTTATCTTTGGTGACACTCCGATTTCTAGGCAAGATGATATATCTCTTTTGGGGATTATCTTGACTTTTGATCTCTCTTGGCACAAGCACATTACAAATATTGTTTCCTCTCCATCTAAAAAACTTAGTTTTTTCTTTCGCACTCAGCATTACTTTTCTTCCAAACAGCTGTTCACTTTGTACAAATCACAAATCTGCCCTACCGTGGAATATTGTTCCCACATCTGGTGCGATGCCCCTAAAACCTCTCTCAGGCTTCTAAATTCCATTCAGAAGAGGGCAATTAGGTTAATTAATGACTCATCTCTAACAGAGTCTCTCTCTCTCCATTCTCTGTCTCATAGATGTACTGTTTCTGCTGCATGCCTTTTCTACAGATACTTCCATGGGCACTGTTCTTCTGAATTGGCTTCTATAATTCCTGCTCTCTCTTTCAAAACAGTCTGAAAATGTGCTACTAACATCCATTTACTGTCCAGCTTCAAACTCACAGAACAAACTTTTCATCTTCCTCATTTATTCATTAAACTGCCATTTTCTGGAACAAACTTTCTTCATACGTATTTCCTGAAAGTTGCAGTCTACAGAAGTTCAAGTCTAATGCCAACAAATATCTTCTTTCAATTTCTGAACCGCCAACCCAAGCATGCTACTAAGTACATAGGTTCTAATACCTCTTGTGTTTGGGGTTTACATAAAAAAAAAAATATGCCACATAAATTACTTTATTAACTTCATTCCTAAATAAAAAATAGACCCAAAAGGTGGGGAAACAGAGAGTTTTTCTCTCACCAGTGAACTTATAATTGTTCACTCATTTACTAAAATGCCAGATAATCCCTAATCAAATAACTACATATCTTGATATATACCTCACCAACAGTTTTTCAAAATGCAGTTAATGTTGGCAGTCCTCTTTGTCCCATTACACTCAACTTTGGGACACTCCATATTCACAACTTGTTCCTGGACATTATATACATTAACATCATATATCGACTTTCAATAGTGGGCCTTTGTCTTTTCAACATCGACAAGTCGACAAATAAATTTTCAATTGTGATGGCGATTATATAGTTATATAATAATGTGGTGCTTTTTGACCGTATTATTTTATAAAAATGACTGAAAAAAGAAAAAAATGAGTGTGTCATCAACTTAATACAGTCTAGACAAAGCTGAAATAATTAAGCATGTCAAAAGTAGTAAATATTTAGCTTCAGTCAGGCACTCATTGGCTGTAAGGATTTTATATGCAGTTAACAATTATGTCAAAAAAGCAAGGTGCAGTGATTAAGGAAATGGAAAGATCTTTAAATTATGGATTGAGAACCAGTGTCAAAAAAAACTCTCCAGTGAATCTTTAATTGTTCAAGGGAAATCTGTGAGTTTGTATAGTGATTGGAATAAACATTTGGGCAGAAGTGCTGCTTATGCTCCAAAATTTCATGCACACATTGTCTGGTTCGATAGGCTCAAGAAGAGGGTAAATTGCATAAAATAAGATAGACTGGAGAATCTGCTGCATTAGAGTTTTGTGAAAGGCAATTTTGTGTGAAATTTGCTGACAGCACTGAGGGGAGTTATTTTTCTGATCAAGTTTTAATGTTGAAAAGACAAGATTATTTTAGGAAAAGATATCTGCTGCGATTTATTTGACAAAGGAGAAAGTTTCACTTAGGCACAAGGTAGGCAAGGTAGCCAAAACCATTGCAGGCAGTGTTATTTACATAAAATTATAATTATAAGTAAGGAACTTTAATGATCCTGTAGTGATGTGATGTAAATAAATGTAAAGATGTAAAAAAATGTAAATGTAAAGATGTAAAAATGAACATTGATGTAAATTACAGAAAATCAATTCTTAATATTCTCCTACCTCAAATTTTTTTTTTTTTTTTTTCTGTTTTATTAACAGATGTATGAATATAAAGAACAGGTTAATTCAAAAAATGAAGAACTAACTGTGATGATAAGTTGCTTTAAAGAAACACAGATCAGTGCTACCAAAACACGTCAAAAAGCAACCTCTGAAGAACAGGGGGTTACAGTTACTAGGCGAAGTGAAGTTTGCTTTAAACATGCACAGTGGAGGCTTACTGATGCAGATGGACAACTTGGAATTGCAGATTTAGTCCTCAGTAATTTTCTGTAAGTTGTAATTTTGTATTTTGAAGTACTATAGATACTTGAGCTTAAGTCGAGAAATTCAGAAATTTTCAAAATCAAAAAGTATGGGGTCATGTCAGGTTTCTACATATGGAAAGAATTTTATGTTAATAACTTAAAATAATTTTTAATGTCATCAGGAAATATTCATCTTGATTGCAGTTCTTTATAGAGTGAGCACAATGTATAAATTATTGTATATCTAATTGCTAGTGATTTTTTTGCATATTATTTCGAACAGTTTCAAGCAGTTGCTTAATCATTTAATGTTAAGGTACGTGATAAACAGCAACTTTGATTTGATAAAATACATTAATGTAAATATTCCATTCATGATGACTAATTTTACAGCTGAAAGCTTGAAGTACTGGCAATATCTTTTTGTTTTGACACAAAAGCAATTTAAAAACCCATCCTCGAAGATTTTAGCAGCCTTTGGAGTATTTTTTGCTCGATTTCCACTGAACTGGTAAGGAGCTTTTTGGTATTTCTTTAAAAGCCACATAACAAAAGTGTTAACCTATCTTTTGCAGCTTTGAAACCTGGGGTAGTTTTCTCTTTTTCAAAATAAATATTTGGCTTGTCATATGCTTCCAAAATAAGCCGGTGTCATCAGCATTAAACACTAAATGCAATAACATCCTTGAAAGTTTTTGGATACAAAGAAGCAGCTTCCATATCTATACTAGCTGCTTCACCTGTTAATTTTAGATTGTGAAGATTTTGATGTTTTTTAAAATTTTCAAACCAACTCTTACTGGCCTGAAAGATGTCTGCTTTGGATGGACAGACTTCTTCTTGTAAGCGATTAAAAATTTGCAGAGCTTTGGTGTGAATATTATCTGAACTAAGAGGTATTCTCTTTTGATTAAGATCTTCCATCCAGAAAGGAAGTAATTTTTCAGTTTTCTCTATTAACAGATTTCTCATTTTTGTAGTGCTTTTTACAGCCAATGATGTGGAACAGATAACTGAACTTTTAATTTTCTCAGCATTTTCCTTAATTTGTCAAATACTAGATTCATTTATAAAAATAAATAATTTTTTTTTCTGTTTATACTCTGGGACGACCAAACGGTCAGAGGAGTTCACAAGATAGACAGAATACAAGAAACAGCACCGTATTCAGCAGTCACGGGTTTGAACCCTGGTCACTCAAGGCACGTGTACTTATGCGCCCGCACGCCTGACCACTAGGCCAGTGTTTCTCAATCTTTTTACTCTCGTGGCACATTTTCCAAAGAAGAAAAATTTCGCGGCACACCTACGTAGTCATAGAAGAAATTTCTAAATTAAATAAATAGAACTAAAAATAATATTAACAATTTTTTTATTTATACTTATATTATATTTGTGTTATGCAAACAATTCTTACAACCAAAATAAAATATTCGGACAATGATGTTAAAATAAAAACGACGCTAGTTTTTTTTTAAGATTTCGCGACACACTTGGAAAATTTTGCGGCACACTAATGTGACGCGGTACACCCTTTGAGAAACACTGCACTAGGCTACGGCTGCTAGATTCATTTATGCTGTATTTCTTGGCCAATGCACAACCTTTTCACTATTTTCTAACTCCTTAATGATTTTTAAATTTTCCTCTAAATTTAAAATTTTTTTTGTTGTAGCGTTCTTCATTTTAGGCACTAATTAAACGCATGCTTTATATATACAAGAAATATTAAATCAGCAAAAGCAATGCTTACCGATTAAAACACTTCAAATTGCGCGAACCAGAAAAAGATTCTGTCTTAATAGCTAATGTAGGGTTACTGATGAAGAGGGTTCCCAAACGAGGAAGTTGTTTCAAAAATAACTGGACAAACACACCACTGTTTGTTGCTATTTTTGGTTATAAGAATCAGTTTTGAATGTCGTTGTGATATTTTTCTAAGCACATTTCTGGAGGTCATTACCATAAAACAACAAAAACAATTTGTACTTTCTGGTTTATTGGGCTTTTCTGTTAGTGCAATCTAATTATAAATGGGTAGTAAACTCGATCTTATTGCATTTGCAATAATACCGACAGCTGGAATTCTGTGGGATTCTACATTATTATGGTGAAATGTATTTCTCCTTCAATGAAATCTTCAATCATGTAAAAAACAAATAAATTTTCAAAATCTGCTCTTCATTCCTATTTTTGAAGCTTCATAAACAAAAATTGTGCAAGTAGCGAAACTCACTGCACAATCTAAAATCTAAAATTTTGGTAGTAAATACCTGACCACACAAATCGAAGGATCATTGTATTTCTATTTTGCAATGCATGTTAGCCTACCTGGCAGCCAATTTATTAATGAAAATAAGCAGAAATTTGCAGAATTTTTTAAATTACAATTTTAATGTAGTTTTACTATTTTTTTTTTTTTGAGAAAAGGAAAAGATGGAGAAAACTAATGTTTTTGCAAACATACAAAGAAACACTGGTGCCTCCGTAGCCAGGTGGGCAGGAGCAGCAGTGCGTAGCACACGCTTCTTGATTAGACCGGGGTTCAAGCCCGTGACCACCAAATACGGAGGATGCGGAAAGGTCAGGGAATGACCACTTCATATCCCCAGAGCAATATGACCTTAGACGCTAATGCTCCTAAAAACCAAATAACAAAGAAACACTTTGCCAACTATATTATGACTGTGAGTTGGAGAGGAGGTCAAAGCTGGGTAAAAAATATGGGTTCTCTTTCTTAAATCCAGAGAGTTGGCAGCTATGCTTGTATTTGTATATCTGTGCTCTTTAGGGTAGAACAATTTTTCTTTGTTCTTTTTCTCAATTTTTCTTTTCATTGTGAGACATGTACTATCAATGTACTTGTGTATGAAATTTTTCAATAAATTATTAATACTATTTTTGGTATTATCTTAGATCTTTTGTTTTTTATTTAGATATTCCAAGGTTACTAAAAGTGATGACTCTGTAGAACATCTCCTTGAACTAGATTATGTTAAAGTAACAAATCTTTTACCCAACCAACCATATAAGGTAACTTATTTTATGATAAAATTAATATTTATCTTTATGTACTAAATTCCACTGAATAATTTTATATAAAAAAATTTTCAAAAATGTAATAACACTAATACTACCTTAAAATGAATTTTTAAACTGAGTTTATACCTGAAAAATAATTTAAATCAGCTCAGTTACTTTAGTAGTTTTTGCATTTTTACGTAAAACCACTGTATGCAAAGTAAGGTAATGGTTTTTTATGCCATTTTTTATAGATTGTTCAGAAAAAGAAGTTTTTCTTTTATTTATTTATTTTTTATGATAGCCTTAAACTTTTGATTTTAATGGCACATAGGCAACTTAAGCCGTGATGCACCAAGTCCAAAAAAACCCCAAACACAAAAGGTATTAGAAGGTATAGTACTTGGTACCATGCATGATTTGAGGGCTAAGAAGACAGGAGATGCTTGTCAGTATTAGACTTGAATTTCTGTAGATTGTAATATTTAGGAAATGTATAAAGGGTAGTTGTTCCAGATAACAGAAATAGAATGGATAAGTAAGTAAAGTGTGTTGATATCAAATGGCACCAGGGGTTTCCCCCATCTCCACATTGCTGGATGTACCAGTTCGCTGGAAAGACCAGAGATTTAAAAGTGTGTGTGGATCATGTAGTTGTGTAATGTATGTACCGTTGTTCCTCTGACCATTTAGCCGCTGGACCCCTGCTTTGCCCACACTTGGCCTTGTGAAGGCAGACCAGGTATCCAGTAGTTTAAGAACTTTACTCTGGCAGATCCTGCCACCTAATTTCCTGAGATTTCAGTGGCTAGGACCTAAAAAAAAAAACAAAAAAAAAAAAAAAAAAAAAAAGTCCACTAGGTTGGAGGCCGGAAGTCAATGGGCAAGGTTCAATTTGCACAGTTAAATTTTGATGTGTATGGCATACACTAGTGTACAGGCAGAGTGGGGAGGGAGACTGAATACTGTGGGGGGAGAAAAGTCAGAAGAATGGGTGCGATAGAGAAGATGCTCCTAGTTATATATAGAATGGATAAATGAGGAAAAGGAAATATTAGGGGAATTACAGATGCCAATTCAGAAGAACAGTGCCCATAGAAGTACCTGTACGAAAGGCATACCGCAGAAACTGAACATCTACAAGACAGACAGTAGAGTGGTGCTGTAAGAGATATGCCATTAATGAATGGAATCTAGAAGCACAAGAGACGTTTTGTGGTACAAGCCCAGATGTGGAAACAATATTCTACATACAGGCAGAAATTGCCTCAATATTCTTATTATGCCTTGCTAACTCTGCCAAGGAATTCAAAAAATATTTCTGCACTCCAAGCAAAATGAAGAATAATATGAAATGGTACTACAACAAGAAGATATTTACTTGACAGAATAAGTCAGATTTCTTAAAAAAAAAAAAATACAATTGCAAAAAAACTGTGTTAATAGATTAAATTTATAGTTATTACCATTCAACAATTTCAACATTCAATTGTTCTATTTAATTTGAACTCTTTATATATAATTTTGTTTTTAATATAAAAATTTTTTTAAACTTTTCTTTTTAACATATTTGTGTCCTAATACTATGAAAATTAATATGTTGCTGGATCGTGAATAAAACTAGTCAACAAAAAAAAACTTTTTTTTTTATCAAAGGTGTAAAGACACTTTTATAAACCAGCTTTCCCACTGATTTCATATATGTTCTTAGTTCTTAGTGTTTTCTAAGATGTATAGTTTTCATAATATTTCATACTGCTGTAATATCAGTACAAATCAATTAAGACAATTCACAAAACACTAGACTGGTTACAATTACATTTCTATCACTTTTACACTTTAAACCCAATAGCACATGTAATTAAAATAATACAGGATACAGTACACTATTGTGAAAAAAGATATGTGCAATGGGCCCCGAGTGCCAAGCGATAGTTTCCAAGTGATTTATAGTGCGATTTTCTAGTGTTTCTCTAGGGCGAATACCACCTTTTTTTCATAAACCCTCCTCCGCTTGCAAGGTTACTGCTATCACTAGCAACGTACTGCTCTCCTATTCTTCTGATCACTTGGTCACTGGTTGGCACAGCTCCAGCCTCCACATGGCGGGGCTAGTAACCTGAGAGAAGAATCACCCTCTCCCGGGGCTAAAAGGAACAAGCATGAATTTGAATAATTTTCCGCCATTAGAGCCTTCAAGCTCAAGATCAGAAATGCATGATGTCAATGACACTAATCAACCAAAAAGAATTCGAAGAGAAGTGCAGTGCAATGAGATGCCAAACTTTCTGGTGATACACTCTCTCTGTCCAACCAACTTGTAGGCAAGTTATCACCATTTGTTATCCAGAGATATTTGGAATCCATTGCTGGAACACCAAAAATGGTTAAATGTCTACAATCCGGAAACCTCCTGATAGAAACAGCATCCTCCAAACATTCTGAGTGGCTGCTCAAAACAACAACTTTTAGTGTTTCAGCAAGGGATTCTAAATAGATTCGTTTGTCTAATTTTGGAGTGCCCCATAAGGGGTGATGTCCATTCAAAATTTGAGGAACCCATACTAGAACTCTATGCAAATGACACAATGGATATTGGATGCCCCACCTTCCCAAAAAAAGATCGTAAAAAATGCTCCTCATGCAAAAAACAGTCAGATGAATCATCTCGACAAAACCTAAATGATACACACCATTTTACAATGTTATTGCAGAGGCTTTTGTTGCAACACAGATGATACAAAAGATCTAATTAACCAATTTTCTCCAGTTGCCCTTTGTCTCTAGGAAACTTACCTAACCTTACAAATTCCTCCTTCGATAAAGAACTAGCGCCTTTATCGAAGAGATCGTAATGCTGCCCATGCCGGCAATCCTCATAAATTCAAAGATTCCAACTAAACATATCCCTCTTCAGACTGAATTAGAAGCCGTTGCTGTTCATATAACTATCCATATTGCCATAACGCTTGTCTCAATATACTTACCACCAAACCATACTTACAGTTTAAAAGATCTTGAAGATCTCATCATACAGATTCCTTCACCTTTCTGTATATTAGTGGATTTTAATGGACATCACCCCTTATGGGGCACTCCAAAATTAGACAAACAGGGTAGACTCATTGAAAGATTTCTAGAGGCCCAAAACCTCACCATACTCAATACTGGTGCACACACTCACATACAGCTCCCAAATGGACACACCTCAGTTGATCTCTCAATTAGTTCTCCAGTACTGGTCCTGACTATAGAGTGGTACGTACTAAATTATCCCATGGATAGTGACCACTTCCCAATTGTTTGTAAACTGCTTACTACACCACTCCCATTAGACCAACCCTCCAGTAACTGGAAATTCTCTAAAGCCAATTGAGCCAAATTTCAATCAGCAGTCACTCTGGACAAAAAAAAAACTATTCAACTACAGCCCATAGATAAAGTCACTGATTATATCACATCCCGCCTTTTATTTGCAGCTAAATACTCAATTCCATTATCAAATCCCCCAACGAGACAACTCTTCAACTATTGGTGGAACGAAGAGTGCAAAAAAGGAAATAAACAAAGCATTAAATTTGTTCCGTCGATCTCCAACTACATCCAATCTAATTAGCTACAAGAAGCTAAGGGCAAAAACACGTTTCATTCAAAGGAAAGCCAGGAAAGATTCTTGGGCACGGTTCGCATCTACTATCAATAGAAACACCGACTCCCGATTAATATGGAAGAAAATTGGGCAGCTTTCCGGGAAGTTTCTAATCATCTCTTCCCCAATTCTTTCTTGCAATGGGCAAGAATTCTCTTCTCCTCTAGCTATTGTAAATTCCTTGGCCAAAACCTTTGCCCAAGTCTCAGCTGCTTCAAACTACACTCCAGAATTCCAGAAAATTAAGACCACCACTGAACAGAGATCCATCAACTTTCAAACCTCACAATCACTTCCATATAATCAGCCTCTTCAATATTGTGAACTTTTACAGGCCATCAAAACATCACAAAACAGTTCTGCTGGGCCAGATGGCATATATTATGTAATGCTGCAGCATCTCGATGACAAAAACTTACAACTGCTGCTAGTCTTTTTTAACTGGATCTTCCTGGAAAATATTTTTCTAATCTCTTGGCGCCTTGCTACAGTTTTAGCCTTTTTGAAACCTGGAAAAGATCCCTCCAGTCCTAATAGTTACAGACCAATATCTCTGTCAAGTTGCCTTGGTAAAATTCTCAAAAAAATTATCCACAGCCGACTCATTTGGATCATTGAAATTCAACATCTATTGAGTAACTGTCAACATGGCTTTCCCAAAACAGGTCATCCTTAGATCTGATGATCAAGGCTGAATCTGAAATTCACAATGACTTTATAAAAAATGAACACCTTGTTATGGTCTCCATAGATATAGAGAAGGCATTTGATACCACCTGGCGGTATGGCATTCTCAGTGACCTTCATACTCTTAGTTTACGAGGCAACCTGCCCATATTTATTAAGAACTTCCTCCAAAGCTGTACTTTCCAGGTTCGATATCAAAACTCCCTTTCTAATACATTCTCACAGGAAGAAGGAGTACCACAAGGGTCAGTACTGAGTGCAACCCTATTTGCCCTTAGAATTGATTCCATTACAAAAGAACTCCCAAATACTGTTTAGGCATATCTTTACGCTGATGATCTCTATTTCTTGCCGTTCTCAGAACATAAGATCTATCGAAAGCCAACTGCAGATGACCCTTAATAAAGTGCAAAAGTGGGCTGAGCTCAGTGGATATCGTCTTTCCCATCAGAAAACTGTCGCGATCCACTTTTGCAATCAACGAAAATTTCATATAGACCCTGAACTTCAGATATCAAATTGCACCATTCCGATTGCCAACAATATCAAATTCTTGGGATTGATCGTTGACAGCAAGTTAAACTTCTTTGAGCACATTAAATCAATACACGCTACCTGTCTGAAAAAACTGAACATGCTAAGAGCTTTATCTGCCGTGTCTTGGGGAGCAGATCGTACAACTTTGCTGCTCATATATAGAGCACTGTGATTAGATCCCATTTGGATTATGGTGCTCCAGTTTATGATTCTTCCCGAAAGAGTGTATTATGTTGGCTGGATCCTATACAACACAGTGCACTGTGGATTGCTCTTGGCGCTTATAGAACATCTCCCACCTATAGTCTATACATTGAAGCTCATGAGCCCCCTCTGTACCTCTGCAGAAGAATGTTATTACTTAAATATGCAGCCAAAATACAAAGTTGCTCTCTGCATCCTATTCAGCCATACCTCTTTAATCCACCATTTCACCAATCTCTATAGAAATAAACCAAGTAAAATACGATCAGCAGACCTACGGCTCCTTGAAAAAACACAGAATTGGAATGTTCCTCTCTACAATAGGCAACCGGAAAAAATTACTCTTCTCCATCCTGGACCCCTTTCCTTAACTGACATGTGATACATATTTAATTCAATGGGGAAAGAGCTGTCTACCGACTTTTAATGTGCAACAACTCCATACTTGCTATATTCAAAACTATGCTGACTTCCTACCGATATATATAGGATGGTTCCAAATCTCATTCAACTGTTGGAGCAGCATCTATCATATCAGCTGTTATCATATCAGCTTCTCTTGCACCTGAGTACAGCAGCTTTTCTGCAGAACTATATGCAATTAGCTCTAGAAATTTGACTCTTCACCCATCTGCAAGATATATAGTTTACACCGACTCCCTCAACTTAATTAGAGCAATGCAGAATCCCTCGCATAAGGATCACCCTGTTATAAATCAGATCAGGAGTTTGAAAATTGAAGATCATCAACAATGAGTGAACTTTTGCTGGATTCCATCACATTCAGGCATTAAAGGGAATGAACTGGCTGATATTTCTGCTAAAAATCCATCAACTTTAGACTTATTACTTAACCTCTGTCTTCATTCCAGCTTCTGATTATAATATCATAATTCAAGCAGCATACCATGCACAGTGGTCAGAGCTATGGCATAAACAAACAAATAATAAACTCTTCCAATTGAAACAAGATCCAAAATTTTGGCACTCAAGCATTCAGACAGTTCAGCGAGAAGAAGTGGTGCTCACATGGATTAGAATAGGCCATACTCATCTGACTCACCTTTATCTACTCACAGGCAATGATCCTCCTCAGTGTTCACACTGCTTGGAACATCTAACAGTCAAACATATTTTGATTGACTGTGCACATTATCAACACCATCGAACTTCAATATTTCTTTCTCCAGCTAATCTACAAAAATCAAGGACATTAAATCATATCATTGAAGAGGAGGGAAATGTTAATGAACTTTACTGTTTTTGAAAGAAATTGGAATTTATGATCAAATATAAATAGTTGCTGAGCAGAAATGAAATTGAACTGGCTTCATATTAATTATTATTTTTAACGTTCCTATGAATAGGCGCACTATAGCCACAGCAGCAGCTTGTGCACTATTAAACACACACACACACACACACACACACACACACACACACACACACACATGCAATTTAAATATTTTGTGCAGATGATTTCCTTTGAAATACAACATCCAGCAGTTGCCTGCCAATATATTTTTCATTCCAGAAACCTTATTAGTGGTTTCCATTCACTTAATGTCTTTGGAATCATTCTCCCTGATCATGTGATTTTTGGGAAAGAAGTCTAAATGCAAGAAATGAAGTTTCAGTGAAGTACAACATCTTATTTCTTTGAACAGTTTTTGAACTCCCATATCTTTACATATCGGAAAGAACTGTTACACAATTGCCTGTTACCTTCATGTCTTTATGGAATGGTTCCCTCTGATCGTCACTCACCCACTATGCCTAGGTTTTTTGGGAAGAAGTCTAAATGCAAAAAATGAGGTTTCAAAAACACAACATCCATTTCTTTCTACATTGAGCAGTTTTTGAACTCCCATATCTTTGGAAATTCAAAAACTCTCAAAATGAGTATGTTGTATGCTGGAGACCTGTTGTGATCCACAAAGTTTCCACAAAACCATTTGAAAGCCTGGCATGCTTCCAGTTCTAATACACTGGGGCACCTTTCATCCTACAGAAACTCTCCAACTTAAGGCACCACAAAGATTCTCTCTTTCACTTTTGTGACACTAATTTTTGAAACTATATTGTGTTAGTAATGAACTCCTGAAATTCATCCTTTTACCGACTGCTTTTACAAAACTGTTCATTAGGTCAAGTTTAATGTTTAGTGGTGGAAGGAAAATTTTCATTGGATCCACAAATGGAACATACTGAACACTACTTGTTTCTGCTCGTAAGTGCTCCTTTGAGTCACATGTGTTGTGATTGTGTGCAGTAGAACAGCTGTCCCATAAACATAGGAAACAACATTTTATGACCCCCTCCTTTCATGCCCATTAAAGAACCAGTCACTTTGGGTTTGGTCAATACATGTCAAACAAACTTTGCTCAACATGTGGTGACCTGTTCAACTCCTCACAGTGAACTTTGCTGTGAGGAGTTGATGAACAGGTGATATTTGGATGTTATGTTAATACATAAAAAAGGCACTTGGGGCAGATGGAATCTATCCAGTTATATTAAAGGAGGCAGCAGGGGAAGTAAGCAAACCCTTAGCCATAATTATGAGACCATTCGTAGATTCAGGTGGGGTCCCCGTGGACTGGAGATCTGCAAATGTATCTCTAATTCACAAAGGGTGACACAAATAATTATACACCTGTTAGTTTAACTTCTGTTCCAGAGAAAATAATGGAGTCACTGGTTAAAGAAACGCAGGTTCGTCTAGACAAGACTTCAGCTATAGCTCGGACACAACATGGGTTTGTTAGTGGGAAGCCTTGTCTGACCAATTTGATTGGATAATATGATGTAGTCACAAAGGAACTGGATGCAAAAATCAATTTTTATTATCATATACTTGGATTTCAGGAAAGCTTTTGATACTGTTGCACATGGAAGGCTGCTGTACAAATTGGAGCAGTATGGCATTAAGGGCAAGTTGCTACAATGGATAAAGGGGGATGGTTGAGTGGAAGACAACAGAGAGTGGTAATAAATGGACACTGCTCTTCGTGGACTAATGTTATTAGTGGAGTCCTCCAGGTTCGGTGCTGGACCCATTGTTATTTTGTGTATTTACCAATGATATCGATGAAGGTATATCATGCTTAATTACCAAGTTTTCAGATGATACAAAGGTTGACAGTATATCATGCTTAGTTAGCTCGGACACAGCATGGTTTTGTTAAGGGGAAGTCTTGCCTGACCAATTTGATTGGATACTATGATGCAGTCACAAAAGAACTGGATGCAGGGAATAGCTTTGATATTATATACTTGGATATTAGAAAGGCTTTTGATACTGTTGCACATGGAAGACTGCTGCACAAATTGGAGCAGTGTGACATTGGAGGCAAATTGCTGCTATGGATAAAGGGGTGGTTGAGGGGGAGAAGACAGAGAGTGGTAATCAATGGACACTGCTCATCGTGGACTAATGTTATTAGTGGAGTCCCTCAGGGCTCAGTGTTGGGTCCATTATTGTTTTCTGTATTTATAAATGATATTGATGATGGTATATCAAGCTTAATGTCCAAGTTTGCAGACGATACAAAGGTTGGCAGGGTTGTCAAGGACACTACTGACACTATGCTGCTGCAACAGGATCTGGAAAGGTTGAGCAGATGGGCTGAGAGGTGGCAAATGAAGTTTAACATTGACAAATGTAAAGTACTACACATGGGAAACAGCAACCCCAGAGCAACGTATCAACTCTGTGGTACTACACTGACAGTGGTAGAGAATGAAAGGGACCTGGGAGTGGTTGTGCAGGCCGATATGAAGTTCTCTGAGCAGTGTAGACGGGCTGCAAGAGTAGCTCATGGTGTATTGTCAATGATATATAGGAATTTTTCTAGCAGGGATAAGGAGGTGATTATTCCCTTGTATAAGGCAATGGCAGGCCACACCTAGAGTACTGTATACAGGTCTGGAGGCCTCATTTCAAGAAGGATGTAGAGCTGCTGGAACGAGTACAGAGAAGGGCAACAAGATTAGTGAATGGAACAAAGGGGTGCTCTTACGAAGAAAGGCTTAAGTTTTGCAAATTACAGTGTCTGGAGACTAGGCACCAGCGAGGTGATCTGATAAAGATGTATAAAGCCTTGAATGGTTTGAGCATGCTCAATGCTGATGGGATTCTTCCTCTAGCTCAGAAAAATCACCTGAGAGGGCATAAATTCAAATTGAGGAAAGACAGATGTAGGATAGACGTGCGGAAATTCGCCTTTAGCCAGCGGGTGGTTGGTTGGTGGAACAGACTTCCATCCCTTGTAGTGGAGGTTGATAGCCTAAATAAGTTTAAGGCTCAGCTGGACAGGTATTTCGAACGAACAGAGGGGTGAAGTGGAAGTGGGTTTTTTTTTTTTTTTTTTTTTGGCTGATGCTGCATAAGCTTGCTTTCTTGCATCAAATGCCTCTACTAATGCTAATGCTAACTTGGTAATTAAGCATGATATACCTTCATCGATATTAGTAAATACACAAAATAACAATGGGCCCAGCACCGAACACAGCATGGTTCGGTGCTGGGCCCATTGTTATTTTGTGTATTTACCAATGATATCGATGAAGGTATATCATGCTTAATTACCAAGTTTTCAGATGATACAAAAGTTGACAGGGTTGTTAATGACAGTAAAGACAGTATGCTACTACAACAGGTTCTAGAAAAGTTAGGCAGATAGGCTGAGAAGTGGCAACTGAAGTTGAACATTGACAAATTCAAAGTACTGCATATGGGTAGCAGTAACCCAAGAGAAACATACCAACTGTATGGTACAGGCAGTTCTCACTTAACGAGTTTTTGCTTTACGAGTTCCCAGGTTTATGAGTGTTTTTTTCCAAAGTATCAGGTATCAACAAAATCGAAAATATGAACATTAATTGCAAAAAATGAATATTAAACATTCATAAATACCACATTTCAAACCACGCATGTAGCTATACAATAAAGTGTACCCAGCTTTACAATATTAATCTGTTTCAGAGACACCATCATGAAAATATTGTGATGTGAACCCAATAACATCTAATTTTTTGGTAATTCATTCCACGACCTCGGAAGTTGAAATTTTCGCTATATAACTCTCTAAAAGGTCATTTTTATAGTGCAAATTGTTAGTTACCAATTCAAATCACTAAAATGCACCACACTTTCATTGTTATCATATGTTCTGTTATAAGAAACAATTTTGAATGCCTTTGTGACATTTTTCTGAAGCACATTTCTGGAGGTCACAACCATAAAACAATAAAAACGATTTGCATTTTTTGCAATTTATTGGGCTTTTCTGTTACTGCAAGCAATTATAAATGGGTAGTAAACTCATTGTTATTGCATTTGTGAAAATTCCAATAGCTGGAATTGTGTGGTTTTTTGCGTTATTATGGTAAAATGTGTTTGCCCTTTACTGAAATCTTCAATCGTGTAAAAAACATAAATAAATTTTCAGAATCTTCTCTTCATTCTTTTTTTTTTTTTATCTTCGTAAACTTGTTACTCAGCACAAATCGTGTTAGTTGCAATTTGTGCGTTCTGTTAAAAAATGCTTATGCGTGTATTGAAATTTATAAAGAAAATAGAAGATTACCTTGGAAACAAACGCCTCTTGAAGCATTTCTGAAAAAGACGACTCCTTGTGCAACAAACCAACGAGTGCCGAGCCAATAATAAGTGATCAACGAGTGTGCATTTAGTCGATGATGAAGAATAAACATTCTTTAAAATTTGTAAGTCATAAATAATTTCTTTATTATTATAATTTGCTTGATTTTACAGGCTGCGTTTTAATTTATTTGGATAAATCAGTCATTGTTTAAACATAAACTAATTAGCTAACTAATTTTATTGTTGAGAACGTAACCCCTATTTTTAACATTATGTCTATGGGATTTAATACCTGCTTTACGAGCTTTCGCATTACGAGCGCATGCTAGGAACGAATTAACTCATAAAGTTGAGAACTACCTGTACTACTCTCAGGGTAGTGGAGAATGAAAAAGACCTGAGGGTAATTGTGCAGTCAGATATGAAGTTCTCCGAGCAGTGCAGACAGGCTAGCAGAGACAAGGAGATGATTATCCCCTTGTATAAGACAATGGGGCCTCTAGACCTGTACTACATACAGGTCTGGAGGCCTCATTTTAGGAAGGATTTAGAGTGGCTAGAATGAATACAAAGAAGGGCAACAAGATTGTTAGAAGATAGAAAGAGTTGCTCTTACCAAAAAAAGCTTAAGTTCTGCAATTTGCAGCATCTGGAGACTAGGCATCTTTGAATTGGTCTAATTGAGGTGTATAAGGCCTTGAATGGTTTGAGCAGGCTCAATGCTGATGGGATTCTTCCGCTTGCTCAGATTACGAACCTGAGGGGGCATAAATTAAAATTGAGGAAAGACAGTTGCAGAATAGATGTGCGGAAGTTTGCCTTTAGTGCTGGTAGTTGATTGCTGGATCACACTTCTATCTGTTGTTGGGGAAGTTGATAGCTTAAATAAATTTAAGGCTGAACTGGGCAAACATTTGGGTGACCGGATGGGTAAAATGGGATGGTTATTTTATTTATTTTTTTATTTTTTTGGCTGATGCTGTATAAGCTTGCTTTCTTGCATCGTATGCCTCAACTAATGCTAATTCTAACAAAGATAGATTATATTTTATATCTCGCTTCTTTAATTATCATATTTTCTTTATTTTTACCATTCCCCAATATGTGTTCATGCACTGTCATCAAAGAAATCATCCAAAAACAATATACCTTTTGTCAAATATATAAATAAATAATAATAAAGGAAAACAGGAAGCACAGTATCTAACTTGAAAATATCCAGACATCTGAACTGAATCAAACATAATGAAATACGTTCAACACTGAATTAAACAAAACTAGTTATAAACAATCCCCTTGAGATGAGATTAAATCACATTTTTTTCATATTACTTGCATAAACAGTTATATATAACTTCAAGACTAAATAGTTCTCATGCTAGTTGCAAAATAAGAGAAAACATAGCGAATAAGTGTTTTCCAAACTGTTATGAAATAGCTTGAAACAAACACTATATTGCTAGACCTTCTTATGCTATAACCTCTGGGAAAAAGATGAAAAAAAAATCAAAACCATACCAAATAAAAACTTGCCTATATTTAGGAAAGTACAGAAAATCACCGATTTTATATTCACCCAACAATTATGCTGGCTTGTTATTTTCAAATTAGACCTTATGGGCTGGGCATAGCATTTTCGCCACAAGGTTGAATGCTTTTACTTCACCACTGTCTATATTTCTGATTTCCATAACTTATCCATTCCAGCTCTACATGATATGCAGGGTTAGTCTGTGATAATAATATGCAATGCAGTGTGTGTCAGACCTGTTACAACAAAATGTATTTTCGATTATTGGGGGTTGGAAAATTGTTTGAAATTTAAAAAAATAACCATACAATGCCTATGAAAAATAATATAAGGTGAGTACTCTGTCTTCATGCCAAACATAATTTTCTTGGAGTTCAAAAGCTTCCTTTAAGCATAGACAAAAACAGAGCTGATGGAATAAGTAAATTAATATGTATAACTGTTATTTATTTTTATATTGTCTCTTTTTGTTGGATTTTTGCGTGGAGGGTTTTGCTTGGTCTCTTTATTTGTTAGATTTCTGTTGTTGGCAGCTTTTTTAATATTTCAAATACTTACATCCTATTTTTTCTAAGTACTTTATATAAATTTCTTCTTTAATCAGCTTATGTTGTTTAGATAAGATATTTATATTTTATGTTGTACTTCAGAGCAAAGCAAACAAGTTAATATATGCAATGTGTTACATATCAGACTCATCATTAAAAAATAGTAATAATTCATAATTTATATAAAAAAAAGAGAAAGAGAGAGAGAGAGTGCAAAAACATAATGGCTTTTTTTACAAACTATGAGTACTGAATACATTTCGTTTCTGCACATTTGACTTCTTTATTGCCCATTCAGTCCTCCAATCGGTGCCCAGCATTGATATCTGGTGTACTAAAAGAACTAAATGTAAAATTTTATGAAAAATCAATCTACTGAGTGTCAAGTTATTACCTATGAAAGGACAGACAAAGAATAATAATTGCCAAGTTTCTGCTGGTCTGACTATAATGAAACTTGGGAGAGCATGACTAATTTTTGCAGATGAACCAAACAAAATTTTTTTGAAAATCCATCCATTAGAAGTTAAGTTATTATTTGTGGTTACACAGTGAACAGACAACAGATGGATACACATGATGAAGATAATAGGCACTTTATGTACACATGCTGATGCAACAAAATTGGCATTATACAATAAATGCTTTAGTTTCTCCAAATATACAAATAAATCATTTAATACACATATATAACCTGCTTTAGCACTTGACAGCCTGTTGCTATTATTGTGTTAAAACAGGGACCATGCCTTGAAACACAATATGAAGTAGAACAAATATTGTAACATTCATACACCTGAATTACAAATATATCAAACAAAGCAATGCCAATTATAGATTACACTATGATTATGACAATAAAACGGATATGGAATACAAATTTTTAGGCAACTTTTTTAAATAAAACAGTAGTTCTGTACTTTTACTCTGCTTGCTTGTGCTTGTGTACAATAGCTTTTCTTCTAACAGTTCATATAACTTATTTTTATATTTCTCTCTCATAAATTTTTATAAATAATGCATTTGTCCCTTGAGACATCAAGGACTAATGGGAGTAGAAGTGAGTCTGCATAACAGACTATGAAATTCCACATATTTATCATTTATCATTTTTTTTTTTTTCATCTGCTGATATCCTATAAGTCATAATTGTTTGAAGATGAGTGTGAAATTTAAAATAATCATAAAATCAGTTATTCTCAGACTTATAGCATCTCTTTTTATTTTGTTTTTTATTTAGGATGTTCTTCAACCAATGGAACTACAGTCAAACATTCCCCTTGACAGACAAAGAGCTCTGCGAATTTTCTGCCGTGAAATACCGCCAGTTGGTGGAATACCTGTAAAAGAGCATTTAGAAGTGAATGTAGTTCCAATAACAATTGGAATAACTCATGCCTTCTTTAACACGATGATGAAATTTTTTTTCCCTAATAGATATACAGGTAAATTATATATAGTACTGTATTAATTAACTTTAAGAATGCTAAAGAAAATATAAAGGCAGATTATGTTTTGTGCATTGGGTATTAAAATGACTTGAAATGCATACTACACACTGTTTGAAAAATGTTTTATTTTGAATAGGGTGGCACAGTACACAATAATTTATATCCTTGTGTGTGTGTGTGTGTGTGTGTGTGTGTGTGTGTGTGTGTGTGTGTGTGTGTGTGTGTGTGTGTGTGTGTGTGTGTGTGTGTGTGTGTGTGAGTGAGTGAGTGAGTGAGTGAGTGAGTGAGTGAGTGACCATCCTTCCTCAGTTTTAGATTATGCCCCTTCATGTATGTAGTCCGAACAAGAGGAAGAATGCAGTCAGCATTTAGCTTGCTCATTCTTTTCAAAGCTTGGTTCAGATCACCTCACAGGTGCCTAGTCTCCAGAGGCTGCAGTTTGCAGAACTAAAGCCTTTCTTTGTAAGAGCACCTTTTATTCCCTTCACCAATTTCGTTGTCCTTCTCTGTTCCCATTCCAGCAGATCCACATCCTTCCTAAAATGAGGCCTCCAGACCTGTATGAAATACTCAAGGTGTGGCCTAACCATTCCCTTATGGAATAGAATAATCACCTCCTTATCCCTACTGGCAAAATTTCTGTGTATCATTGACAAAACACCAAGAGCTGTCCTGGCAGTCTGTCTACACTGCTCAGAGAACTTCATATCTAACTTCACAATTACTACACAGTTGGTCTGTTAAACTGGGATTACTGCTACCCATATACAGTACCTTGCATTTGTCAATGTTAAACTTCGATTACCACTTCTTACAGCCCATCTGCCTAACTTTTTTTAGATCATGTTGCAGTAGCATGCCTTGATTACTGCCATTAAAGACCCTGCCAACCTTTGTATCATCTGCAGACTTAGACATGAAGCCTGATATATTTTATCAGTATCATTAATAAATATAGAAAAGAACAAGCCCATTACTGAACCCCTGTGGACTCCATTAACAATAGTCCTTGTGATTATAACAACTCAAAAACATGATTATAACAAAACTTTATTATAAAAACTTGAAAACTACTTAAAATGTTTTATTTAGGAAATTATGAATATACTAACTGTTAAGTACAGAAAATAGTATTTTATTTTATTTTATATGTGACCTTTATCATGGTACAAAGATGACTCAGAAGAGAAACATGCAAACTAGTTAGTTTGACTTCTGTTCCAGGGAAGATTCCACAGCCCTTATCCTGGGCAGTGGTGGTACCACCATTTGTAGCAAAGACAGTGGTGGGACACCTGATAGGTGTGCATTTTGTTTTTAATTTTGTAAAACTTTTTTTTTTAATTCTGTTTGAATAATGCTAATTACATTGGTCAATACACATTTTGTCACATGAAAATTTCTTGCTAATTATGTACTTTTTGTTGATGAATTCAAAAACACAAACTTAATTTTTGCTATTATGTACAATATTTAAGTGAAACACAAAGTAGGCCTACAACTTGGCTATATGTGGTGCCTCCGTAGCCAGGTGAGCAGGAGCAGTAGTGCGTAGCACACGCTTCTTGATTAGTAGTAAGTTTACGGAGGATACAGAAAGATCAGGGAATGACCACCACATATCCCCGGAGCAATATGGCCTTAGTTGTTAATGCTCTTAAAAACCAAATAACAAACAACAAACAAACAATTTGGCTATACCAAATATTGCTTCTTTATTTGTGACTGGCACAGTAGAGATAAGAAAGACCATTATTTAAAAAACAGTGGCTTCAAAGGAAATAACTGATTCCATAAAATAAAAATGTTGCAAACTATTGGTCACTCCTGATAAAGTTTTATTACCACCACTGAATATTAAACTTGGTTTAATGAAAATTTTATCAAAGCAATGGATCCAAATGGAACAGGTTTTCTCTTCCTGAAAGAGAAATTTACTGCAGTTAATGAGAACAAAAGCAAAGTGGGCATATTTGTGGGACTCCAATAAAAGAACTAATGAAAGATGAACACTTTGAAGAACAGTTAAATGAAATTGAATGGACTGCATGGAATTAACTTAAAAAAGTTACTGAAAATTTTTTGGAAAATTTCCAAGAAATAGTTAGTGAGCTTCTCAAGGCTTATGAAGTTATGGAATGTAATATGTCCCTAAAGATCGATTTCTTGGCTTCACATTTGGACTTCTTCCCAGAAAACATTGGAACTGTCAGTAATGAGCACAAGTAGAATTTCCATGATGAAGGAGAGGTACTAGGACAAATGGACCCAAGCATGCTGGCTGATTACTGTTGGATGCTGAGGAGGGATGTTCCGTAGGCAAATTATAGGAAATCATAAGGAGCTACATTCTAGTTCAGTTAAAGACAAGTAAATTCATCTTTTAAAAAAGTGTTCTAGTGTCACCTATTTTAATGTTTATATGAAACAAATCACATTAAAACTGTGGGTGATGGACAAAAACTGATTTAATATTTGAAACTGGCACAAAACATACTTTCAAATTCACTTACTTTCATATGTTTGACAGCAAAAAAAGTATTCTTTTGTTTATCAGTGTTATTTGTCTTTTCTTAAAGTATTGCAATATGTATTGTATGTAATGTTTTATGTTTCAAAAAGTATTAAAATTTTTAAAACACACTGTGTTTTGTACATTTTATTTTCAAAAATATATACAGTGGACCCCCGCTTTATGATTGGTTCACTGTACGATCAAATCACTTTATGATGGACTCTCAATAATAAAATACTATTCACTATACAATATGTAGTAAGCACTGGTCATTGTCATAGTGAATTACAAATTATAGTGAATTAAAATTACAAATTGAATTTTAATTCTATTAAACGGCAATTCTAATAAGCGAAAATAGGAGGAATATTATCTGCAGGCTATAAAAGTAAAGATATAAAGCACAAATTTACACTTTATTACTTTACCAATTAACAAAATTAAATGATATATAATAATGGAAGGAATATTTTCCATGGGTTAGCAAAATAAAAATAATTTTACGCTTACGCACATAGCTTAATTAATACTGTAATATATACATACTAACTATTTGATATTTCTGTTCACTGACATTTTTTTTTTTTTTTTTTTTTTTTTGGTTGTAAAATTTAAAACAGTAAAAATGATAAGCAATCCATAACAAAGAACACACACACACACGCTCAAATTGTAATTAATACAATACACTCAAGTGAGATATGGAGTAACAAGTTTACGATCTTAAAAAATAGGAATGAAGAGAAGATTCTTAAAATTTATTTCTATTTTTATATGATTGAAGATTTCATGGAAGAGGAAACACATTTTACCATAATAAAGTAAAAACCCACAAAATTCCAGCTATCAATATTATCAAGAATGCAATAAGTTAAAATTTACTATCCGTTTATAATAGGTTGCACTAATAGAAAATCCCAATAAACCGGAAACTGCAAATTGTTTTTTTTTTTTTTTTTTTTACGGTGGTGCCTTAGAAAAATATCAAAAATATCCCTCCATAAATGTGCCTTAGAAAAATATCATAAAGACATTCAAAATTGATTTTTATAACTGAATATGTGATACAATGAAAAAGTGTAGTGCATTTTAATGATTTGAATTGGTTTTTTGAAATTTGATCCTATAAAGTGACTGATTCTACTAACCAGTGACCATGTTAATTGGCACCTACTTATTTCACTTTATGATGGCTTATGATTGTGTCTAACAGGACCACATGGTCCTTCCTCTTAAGTGCAAACAATTGACACGGCTTCAATTAGCTTTTGGATTGCCCAAAAAACATGGATTGAAGTTAATTGTGTATGATGTTAGTAAGGAAGTTCAGAAGGATGATCTTCTATGTGACATGTATGAGAAAAATCTTTTGCATTTGGGATTGACAGAAGAGGAGATGGTTGCTGAGGTCGCTGTTTGCTTCTTAAGTAGAAACAGGAGTGATTCCCGGAATAACTTGGGGGGATACAAGGACTAATAGGTTAACAGTAGCCACTGGCAGAGGTGAAAGTGATTCTTGCACTGCTTCTATTGGAATAAGCAGAAGCTTGTAAAACAAGATGTAGGATATTTCAGAGACTGCTGGGAGTCATTGTGATACAAGTAAACACATGGGTTGTGTTAGGGTAGCTAAGAATAGAAACAGGTGCATGTATACTTGCATATATACCAATGCTAGGAGTTTGGTAAATAAATTTGATGAATTTGATGTATTGCTCAAAACATCAAAGGCAGATATTGTTGGGATATCAGCGATGCGGTGTCACACAGATATAAGGAATGCAGAACTCGCATTTGGGGAATACAATGTGTACAGAAAGGATAGACAGGATAGGAAGGGAGGAGGGGTTATGCTATTAGTTAAGAAACACATAAAACCCAAGGAAGTGAAGCCAGTCGACATCGCTGAACAGTGCAGTGTCGAGTCAGTTTGGTGTGACATAAGCATTGGGGGGTCAAAATTGAGAGTAGGAGTGTGCTATAGGCCTAATGACCCTGATGAGTATAATAAGACACTGTACAGGGAAATAGAGTGGGCCAGTAAATCAGAGAGTCTTATAATGGGGGATTTTAATTTCCCAGATATTGACTGGAATTTGTGGGTTGGTCACTCACAAACTAGCAAGGCTTTTGTGGATTTATTGGATGATTGTTTTCTACATTAGCATGTTTGGGAAACAACTAGAGGGAGTAATACTCTTGATTTGATTATCAGTAGTGATTCTTCATGCATTAAGAATCTGCAGATAAAGGAATCACTAGGTGGCAGTGATCACAGTGTGCTCAAGTGGGATTTACTCAAGGGTAACTACAATCAGTGGTAAAGGGAAGGGTTTTTTCTTTCGTAAAGGCGACTACGATGGTCTGAGACAGTGTTTAAATTCTATACAGTGGGACCAACTGAAGATGTTACCAACAGCAAATTCAAAATGGGAAGCATTCAAAGAACTTATCTTGGAAGCTACTAGGCTTTACATACCAACTAAGAAATATTGTTCAAGGTTTAGGCCTAAATGGATGTCAGATGAACTAATGAGACATATGGCAGAGAAGAAAAATGCATGGGATACATATAAATTAACATGTGACATAGAAGCCTATGACAGATATAAGTTGATCTGTAACCAAGTTACAAAGGAGGTTAGGCAGGCGAAGATAGATTACGAGAAATCTTTGGTAAAGGATGCAAAGAAAAACAGCAAAGAGTTCTTTACTTATGTAAACTCTAGAAGGAAGGGGATGAATCAGATTGGTCCACTTGATATCGATGGTTCAACTATTGATGATCCTGCTCAGGTAGCTAACAAACTAAATGAATATTTTGCATCGACATTCACACATGAGGAGTTATTCAGCGAGGGGAATGCCAGAGGTGTATTCAACTCTAGCAGTAAGCTAGATAATCTTGTAATAACTGAGAGTAAAGTGGAGGAGAAATTGTTGAAGATAACCACAAGGAAGGCACCTGCGGGTGGATGGGATCTATCCAGTTATATTAAATGAGGCAGCAAAGGAAGTAAGCAAACCCTTAGCCATAATTATGAGAGCTTCCTTGGACTCAGGGGAGGTACCCATAGACTAGAGATGTGCAAATGTGACCCCAATTCACAAAGGAGGATCAAAGGCTTACACAATTAATTATAGACCTGTGAGTTTAACTTCTGTTCCAGGAAAATTAATGGAGGCACTGGTTAAAGAAGCACTGCAGGATCATCTAGACAAGACTTCAGTTACAGCTCAGACACAGCATGGTTTTGTTAAGGGGAAGTCTTGCCTGACCAATTTGACTGGATACTATGATGCAGTCACAAAAGAGCTGGATGCAGAGAATAACTTTGATATTATATACTTGGAAATTATATTTTGATATTATATACTTATCTTAGAAAGGCTTTTGATACTGTTGCACATGGAAGACTGCAGCACAAATTGGAGCAGTGTGGCATTGGAGACAAATTGCTGCTATGGATAAAGGGGTGATTGAGGGGGAGAAGACAGAGTGGTAATCAATGGACACTGCTCATCGTGGACTAATGTTATTAATGGAGTCCCTCAGGGTTCAGTGTTGGGTCCATTATTGTTTTTTGTATTTATAAATAATATTGACGATGGTATATCAAGCTTAATGTCAAAGTTTGCAGACAATACGAAGGTTGGCAGGGTTGTTAAGGACACTAATGACAGTACGCTGCTGCAACAGGATCTAGAAAAGTTGAGCAGATGGGCTGATAGGTGGCAAATGAAGTTTAACATTGACAAATGTAAAGTACTACATATGGGAAACAGCAACCCCAGGGCAATATCAACTCTGCGATACTACACTGACAGTGGTAAAGAATGAAAAGGACCTGGGGGTAATTGTGCAGACAGATATGAAGTTCTCTGAGCAGTGCAGACAAGCTGCAAGAGAAGCTCATGGTGTCTTGTTAATGATATACAGGAATTTTTCTAGCAAGGATAAGGAGGTGATTATTCCCTTGTATAAGGCAATGGTCAGGCCACACCTTGAGTACTGTATACAGGTCTGGAGGCCTCATTTCAAGAAGGATGTAGAGCTGCTGGAACGAGTACAGAGAAGGGCAACAAGATTAGTGAATGGAACAAAGGGTTGCTCTTACAAAGAAAGGCTTAAGTTCTGCAAATTACAGTGTCTGGAGACTGGGCACCGGCAAGATGATCTGATAGAGGTGTATAAAGCCTTGAATGGTTTGAGCATGCTCAATGCCGATGGGATTCTTTCTCTTGCTCAGAATAATCACCTGAGAGGGCATAAATTCAGATTGAGGAAAGACAGATGTAGGATAGATGTGCGGAAATTTGCCTTTCGACAGCGGGTAGTTGATTGGTGGAACAGACTTCCATCCCTTGTTGTGGAAGTTGATAGCCTAAATAAATTTAAGGCTCAGCTGTACAGGTATTTCGAACGAATGGAGGGGTGAAGTGGAAGTTTTTTTTTTTTTTTTTTGGCTGATGCTGCATAAGCTTGCTTTCTTGCATCATATGCCTCTACTAATGCTAATAACTAGATTTTGGAGGTTTGACAAAGAATTAGAATGTTTCTAATGCAACAGAAGCACCTGTTTGTTGGACTGATGTCATACAGGTTAAACGATTTCTATCTTGTGACTGTATGTTACAACTGTCAGGGTTTTGGGCATACTACCAAAACATGTAGATGACGAGATCCTATGTGTAGCCATTGTGTGGGGAAAGGCTATACATATAAAAATTGCAAAAGACATTAACAAAGAGGCTTTGTTATTGTCTTTGCAATTGTAATGTCTCTGTATTCATGTGTTCTTCTCTCTCTCAGAAGAACACATGGATACTGAGAGACCGGTTTTCCCCAAAAAAGACAGAAATAAAACAGATCGTCACAAACAAACTGCTCCAAAAAAACAGACAGATCAAAACATAACTCCTAAAACCAAGTAATGCAGCACATACTTCAGTGGAATTGCAGAGGCATAAGAGCCAATACTGTTGATATATATGACCTGATCAATAAGTACATTCCAGTGAGTGTTTGTCCACAAGAAACAAATTTAACACTACAGGTAACTCTCTCAATTAGAAACTTCACAATGTACAGAAAAGACAGGAATACTGCAAAATCCGCACATGGAGGAGTAGCAATACTAGTTAACTCTAAAATCCCAGTTCGACATATTTCTCTACAGACTGACTTAGAAGCTGTTGCTGTGTGTATTGCGCTTGGAATAACACTAACTCTTGTTTCAATATACCTCCCACCAAATAGACTTTTTATGCTTAAAGAACTAGAAGATCTTATAGCGCAATTGCCAGCACCTTTCTGTCTTTTTGGAGATTTCAATGGGCATCACCCATTGTGGGGATCTTCACCCATGGATAAAAGAGGACATATGATAGAGACATTACTGAATCAACAGTAGTTAACCTTACTAAATACTGGCCATCACACTTATGTCCATCTATCCACAGGCTCTACTTCAGCAGTTGATCTGTCAATCTGTTCTCCCATACTCTTCCCCAGTATGGAGTGGTCAACCTTATATGATCCACACAACAGCGATCATTTTCCAGTTATATGTAAAATACAAACAAAACAATCCCGCTCTCCAGATTACAAAGTAAAATGGAAATTCGCAAAAGCAAATTGGACAAAATATTCAGTCTGTGTTTATTTTGATGATCAATTTATTAAATCACAACCAATGGATGAAGTCACTGAGCACATTACCACACAAATTTTGGCAGCAGCTTCTGAGGCAATTCCTCAATCCTCTGCAAACCAAAAAAGACATGCAAAACACTGATGGAATGAGGCCTGTAACATTGCAAAATGAGAAAAAAAAATAAAGCTTGGAACATATTTCGTAGGTTTCCTACAACAGCCAACCTCATTTTTTCTAAAAAAACAAAAGGCAAGGGCACCGCAAATCAGAAGACAAGCCAAAAAAGAATCGTGGATAAGATTTGCCAGTACCATCACGAAGGATACCAGCAGTCGGCTAATATGGAAGAAAATCCAACAATTAAATAATAAGTGCATTCCCTTTTCTGCTCTTTGCAATCTTGATTAAGAATGGATGAGAACATTCACAATGCATATGTTAAAAATGAACATCTGGTAATGGTGAGTCTGGATATTGAAAAGGCATTCGATACCACATGGAGGTATGGCATTCTTCAAGAGCTGTATGCCCTAGGGTTGAGAGGACACATACCTCAATTCATCCAGAACTTTCTTAAGTGCAGAACCTTTCAAGTTCATCACCAGAATGTACTTTCACAATATTTTATTCAAGAAGAAGGGGTGCCTCGAGGGTCCATACTTAGTCCCTACCCTCTTTGCAATTAGGCTAAATACCATGACGCAGAATATTCCCAAAACTGTAGAAATATATATGTATGCTGACGATCTTGCTATATCATGCCATTCACCAACCATTAATAGCATAGAGAGACAGTTACAACTTTCCATAAATAAGTTAGAAACATGGACTGTACAAATTGCTTATTCCCTGTCAAAGCAAAAGACAATTGCAGTTCATTTCTGTAAAAAGCACAGATTACATCCAGAGCCTGAACTTAAATTAAAAAACCAACCACTCCCTCTTGCCAGCAATATCCGCTTTTTAAGTTTAATATTAGATACAAAACTTAATTTTGCCATGGACATAACTTATCTCAGAACTCTCCGCTTGAAAAAACTCAATATACTCAGAGCTATCTCTGCCATGACATGGGGTGAGATAGATGCACTCTCCTGCATTTGTATTGTTCGCTGTCAGGTCCCGTCTAGATTATGGTTCAATAGTATACGACTCAGCTAGGAAAACTGTACTTACAAGACTGAATACAATACAGCACAGTGCTCTTGGAGCTTTTCGAACATCTCCGGTCCAAAGTCTCTATATAGAGGCAAACGAACTCACTTATGCAGCTAGGATTAAAAGCCTTCCAGATCATCCGAATCAACCGCTACTTTTCAATCCTGAAAGGGTAACATTCTATAACAGTAAACCCACTGAAAATAGACCAACTGGTATTAGACTATAAGATTTGATGCATTTCTGGAATGTTCATTTTGAAAACACGCTGAAAGAAACCAAAATATCTGATCTGTCTTGGTCCTCAAACCCACTTTACTGTGACACCTATTTCCAATAATGGGGAAAAAAGTCCCTGGATAACTGTTACATCAAGCAACTGCATGAAGGACATGCTGCTAGCAATGCACAGAGCTGCTTAATATATATTGATAGGTCAAAGTCAGATGCTGCCGTAGGTGCTGCAGCAGTCTTTCCCACATTTATAGTATCTGTATCTCTCCCGGCTGAATGTAGCAGTTATACTGCAGAACTTTATGCAATCCACTTAGCTATATACAATATCAATATCTGTCTCAACACTAATAGTTTAATATATACGAGTGCACTTTCCGCAATAAGTAACAGTTTCTGTTGGATTCCAGGGCATGCTGGAATCACAGGTAACGAAACAGTAGACCAGGCAGCCAAACACCCAAAGAGCAATGCACCTCCAGCTTACCAAGTACCCTATATAGATTTCCTAAAACATATGCGACGTATCTGTAGGGACCAATGGTTAAATATTTGGAAGACACATACAAACAATAAATTATTTGAAATTAAACAAGAACCACAAATATGGAGCTCCAGCTTGAGGAAAAACAGGCATGAAGTAGTAATACTGGCAAGATTGCACATAGGGCACACACACCTGATCCACTTGTTTTCCTGCTCATGGGCGATGACCCTCCTATATGCACGCATTGTTCATCACAACTTATAGTTCGACATATTCTGTTAGACTCTTCGTATTATTCCCATATCAGAAATACTAATTTCCTCTCTCTGACTCAAATGCAAGAACCTTTATCACTAACCCACCTATTGGGAAACAATGCCAATCTGGATGAGCTTTTCGCTTATCTCAAACAAATTAGACTTTATGAATATATTTAATATCAAATAAGGCAAACTCCGGTACCGTTCCAAATATTTGAATAGGCACATTTTGGCCTCAGTTGCCTTTGTGCTGTAAAACCTCTACACCACCACTCCAGATCCCAATTGGAACAGCTGGTTAACTCTGTACTTGATAACATGCTGGATTGGACTCTGAAAAATAAATTAAGAGTGTAACCATCTAAAACCAAGATGATGATATTTCACAGAAAACTAGACCACGATAGACCTCCGGTTGTCAAGTTTAATGGAGTATCTCTGCCACTTGTTACCACTCATAAGCATCTTGGTATTATTTTTGATGAAAAATTGTCATTCTTACCACACATCCAGAATCTTTCCAAAAAAGTGAAAACTTTTACAGCCATGTTATTCAAAATCTCTCGGCAGGACTGGGGTTTAAAAAAGGGAACCCTCAGAATTCTATACTACACAGTGTTTATTCCAATCGTTACATATGCAGCCAGCATATGGTTTTACAGAACCAAACTTACTACAGTTCAAACCAAACTAGACAGTGTCCAACGGACCTTTTTGCTAGATCTCCTGAGAACTTGTAGAACAGGTTCAACTGCATCTTTGCAAGCCATCGCAGGCTTGTTACCTCTGGATCTGTATCTTACGTAGAAAGGCTTTGTTTACTATATTCGTAAAGGATATCCTATAACTTTTTCCAATTCGACCTATGATCCCACTGCCGATCCAAATAATGAAAAAGCGAAATGTTGGACTGAACTTCATAAAAGATGGCAAGTGAGATGGAATTCCTTGACCAAAGGAGCAGTGACAAGATGTTTTATACCTGATATTAAATTCACTACCTCAAAAAGTAATCAGTTTTAGTTCTACCCAAGCCTTGTTACATCATACATTCTAACTGGTCACAGTTCTTTGAACGCATGTCTTATTCTTCTGCCCAGTTTACCAAGATTTAAGACGAATGTTATCTAGTACAGTGCATAATTTCTCTCCTGGAAATGAAAGATATCTTATTGAAAATCAAAATGCCATCTCAGCTCTACAGGAATTTGCCACACAAGTTTTCAACACAACGTGGATTGCTGAGCTGACTTCTATATTCAACAAAGCTACTTTTTTTTTTCTCTCTCTCTCTTTTTTTTCTCTCTTTTTTTTCTTTTTTTTTCCTTTCTTTTCTGTTTTTTTAATAATAATTATTATTTTAACATTTTATCTAATTAATTTATTATTTTTTTTTCTTTATTTTATTTATTATTTATTTTTTTTTGAAACGTAATATTTTGTCCATTAATTTTTTTTTATTTTTTTTTTTGCTAGCCCTTAGGGGGCCGGATTCGCTGATCTCCAGTTTATTAGAGACAGGATTTAAACTGCTTGTACCCAGATTTGGGCTTCCTGGGTACGGGAACTGCTGGCATCCATTGCTATTACACTTTCTGCAGTGGATGTGGGATTCTTTGTGGTATTCACCACCGTACGTGATTATAGGAGACTGCTGCACCCATATGACTTGCTCTTATTCCTGTGGGTGCTTGAAATATTAAATTTAGTTTAGTATGTGTGTATAGTTGGGCCCACCTCCTCGTGGCGTGGATGGGTACTGGGAAGCAGCCTTCCTGGTGATTGCTTCCTGGTAGTAAAGCAGCCAGAAACAGCTAAACAACACAACACACAAACACACTACGCAAACATAACACTACACTCATTTCTGGCCATTGTATAGAGTCTTGTATATAATCACAGAGAACCATGGCAGAGATAAACTAACGTTTAGGGACCACCTGTTTGTTTGTTTGTTTTGGTTTTTAGGAGCATTAGCAACTAAGGCCATATTGCTCCGGGAATATGCGGTGGTCATTCCTTGACCTTTCCGCATCCTCCGTATTTGGTGGTGACGGGCTCGAACCCCGGTCTAATCAAGAAGTGTGTGCTACGCACTGCTGCTCCTTCCCACCTGGCTACAGAGACGCCAGGGACCACCTTGCTTAAGACACAACAAATGTCCACGTCGATGATGAACTTCTCACCATTGTTAAGTCCATTAAAAATAACAAATGTCCAGGTAATGGACCTATTGGAGGGAGAGGTAATCAAAAAGTTCTCTAATCTTTATTCGAACAAATTGTTACAAGTTTTTAATAACTGTCTAAGACAGTGGTATCCAACTTACAGCCTGCTGGCCGGATCCGGCCCGCGAATAATTTTTATAAGGCCCACACGGAAAGTGAACTAAAATAACATCGATCTCCACTGCGTGTACAGGCATGCAAGCGTCCAGTTCAATTGTATTAAACATGTACATGTGGTTCAGTGCAGTCATATGTATGCTAAATACAGTTATGTATTTTGATTTAGCTTGTTCATTCCATTGAATTAATTAGTATGTATTGAATTAAAAAAAAATCATTCTTGAAAATGTTCCAAAAGGGGAAACTCGATTTGGAGTGTTGTGTTTTTGATCCAAGGTGGACTGAAGGCTATTTCTTCATTGATTACCACGAAAGAGCAGAGTGTTTGGTGTGTCAAGAAACTGTGTGAGTTTTTAAAGAATATAATTTAAAATGAAACTGATTCCAATCATAAATCTTATGATAAATCTTAATAAAAGTGTTCAAAGTTACAAAGTTACACCTCAATAAGATCAAAACGAATTAAGAAACAACAAAACATACTGAAAACGTATCAGTCAAGAAATTTATCTGCTCTACGTGCCAGTTATCAAGTTGTACATTTGATCGCTTTTGAAAATAAACCGTTCAGTGATGGTGAATTTGTTAAGCGTTGTTTGTTAAAAGTTGTGGAAGAAATTTGTCTCAACAAACAATATTATGCGAAGAGTAGAAGATATTGGAAAGAATTTGTTCGAACAACTTTTGGAAAACATAAAACAAATGAAATATTTTTGTGTGGCACTGAATGACAATACTGATGTAAACGACACACCCCAACTCCTCATCTTCATAAGTGGAATTAATGATAATTTTGTACCAGTTGAAGATTTAGCTGATCTACAGAGTATGTGCAGAACAACTACAGGTGAAAATCTTTTTGAAAATTTTTGCCAATCTATCGAAAATTTACAATTAAATATTAAAAACCTCGTAGGAGTCACAACTGGCAATGCAAAAAATATGATTGATAAAAACATTGGGCTCATGGATAGAATAACCAAGAAAATGATAGATATCAAAGCTGAAACTCTGATTGAAATTCACTGTATTGTACATCAAGAAGCTCTTTATGTGAAAGTATTGGTTCTCCAACACGTTATGAATGTGGTTATTTGAACTGTAAATTTTACAAGATCACATGGCCTTAATGTGGCTGTTGAAACATCACCGAATGTTTCAACACAGAAAAAGGGAAACCAATAAAACAACTACAATAGACTCCCAGTTAACCTGCACCCATGGGATTGGTAGATGCCAGATAACTGTAGTTTCTGGTTGCTTGAGAGTTAGTATTAAAAAAATACTTGACTATTATACTAAGCCGAATACTTAGAAAATTAAGACAAACGTAGACAAATTTTACTAAAGAAACTGAGTTTTATTATAGAAACCGCTTTTTGAATACAGTAACTTACAAAAAAAACACACTCAAAACTGTTGCAGTAGGTAGAGAGTTTACTGGGTAGACATCGCATGAGAATAGTCAGGATCTGCTAATGTAGCTGGGACAGGATCAGGAGGGTCTGTAGATGGTTTTGGATCTGCATCAGTAGATGATGTTGTGCTGTCAAACTTGCTTTCAGCATTCTTCAAAAATGAGCGAATATCACCTTGCTTTTGAGGTCTTATGTATTTCAGACAATATATTAGCATTAGTAGAAGCATTTGATGCAAGAAAGCAAGCTTATGCAGCATCAGCCAAAAAATAAAAAAAAAACACTACTTCACCCCTCTGTTTGTTCAAAATACCTGTCCAGCTGAGCCTTAAACTTATTTAGGCTATCAACTACCACGACAAGGGATGGAAGTCTGTTCCACCAACCAACCACCCACTGGCTAAAGGCAAATTTCCGCACATCTATCCTACATCTGTCTTTCCTCAATTTGAATTTATGCCCTCTCAGGTGATTATTCTGAGTGAGAGGAAGAATCCCATCAGCATTGAGCATGCTCAAACCATTCAAGGCTTTATACACCTCTATCAGATCACCTCGCTGGTGCCTAGTCTCCAGACACTGTAATTTGCAAAACTTAAGCCTTTCTTCGTAAGAGCACCCCTTTGTTCCATTCACTAATCTTGTTGCCCTTCTCTGTACTCGTTCCAGCAGCTCTACATCCTTCTTGAAATGAGGCCTCCAGACCTGTATACAGTACTCTAGGTGTGGCCTGCCATTGCCTTATACAAGGGAATAATCACCTCCTTATCCCTGCTAGAAAAATTCCTATATATCATTGACAATACACCATGAGCTACTCTTGCAGCCCATCTGCACTGCTCAGAGAACTTCATATCTGCCTGCACAACCACACCAGGTCCCTTTCATTCTCTACCACTGTCAGTGTAGTACCACAGAGTTGATACGTTGCTCTGGGGTTGCTGTTTCCCATGTGTAGTACTTTACATTTGTCAATGTTAAACTTCATTTGCTACCTCTCAGCCCATCTGCTCAACCTTTCCAGATCCTGTTGCAGCAGCATAGTGTCAGTAGTGTCCTTGACAACCCTGCCTACCTTTGTATCGTTTGCAAACTTGGACATTAAGCTTGATATACCATCATCAATATCATTTATGAATACAGAAAACAATAATGGACCCAACACTGAGCCCTGAGGGACTCCACTAATAACATTAGTCCACGACGAGCAGTGTCCATTGATTACCACTCTCTGTCTTCTCTCCCTCAGCCACCCCTTTATCCACAGCAGCAATTTGCCTCCAATGTCACACTGCTCCAATTTGTGCAGCAGTCTTCCATGTGCAACAGTATCAAAAGCCTTTCTAAGATCCAAGTATATAATATCAAAGTTATTCCCTGCATCCATTTCTTTTGTGACTGCACAAAGTTCCTTTGTAACAAAGTCAAGTTATGCATGGTGTGGAGCTACATAAGATGCTGAGAAGTGAAGAAGGGTTGCTGTTCTGCAAAAGCTATTAAAGTTTCAAATGCTGCAGTAGCTGTCTGCCAGGATACTTTTCCCACCTGATACACATCATCATTGCTTTCTTTCTCCTCTGCAACTTTCATTTTTCCATGATTTACAACAGCTTCTATAATGTCTTCCGTATTCAGTTTATGAGTTACTGGTATATCTTCATCCACAACAAGCCAGTCATCGACTTCATCTTGAGGCAAATTCATTTCATCAACTAACTTACAGATTTCATCATAAACAGTGCTATTGACAGCTGCACTATTGCCTGGAAACTCCTCAAATTCGATGGAGGACTTCTCAAATATCACAGCTGGCCACAACTTTCTCCAACATTTCCGTAATGTTTAATTTCTCACAGAGTCCCAAGCACAACTGATAGTGTAGATAGCATCTTTGAGGTTGTATTTCTTCTGAAAATCCACCAGACAAAGTAGAATTAGCAGGCACTTCCACATTAGTCCTGTCTCATCTGCATTATAAATCTGTTCTGGTGTCAAGTCATTTTTTCCACTATTTCACTTAAACACCTCACGAAATGAAGCTGCAGCCTGAAAATCAGCCAATTTCTGCTCCCCTGACAAATCCAGCTTACAGATGCCATGACAAACCTTTGAATTGAATAAGCCAGTCACTTAAAAATGAACACTTACCTTCAATTTTCATTTTCTCATGAAATTCTTTCACTTGTTCTTGCAACATGGGTCCAGAAATGCAATCACCCTCGGATCTTTTCAGCAAAAAACCACTCATACAGAGCCTGGTCAAGCACTTCCATTCTCGGTGTATGAAGAGTATGAGCTTCTCTACACTCTTGTCACTCTCTGATGGCATAAAACTTCTTTATTTTCTGAGACTGAGCCTTAATGTTGTAGATAGTTGATGAGCCAACATTACATTCTTCCATGAGCACTGCATGATTTTCACCTTTCTCAAGCCTCTTGCATATTTCCATCTTCTGCTTGAGGGTAAGCACTACACGTTTACGCTTACTTGCTACCTGTTTCAGCATACTAGGGGTTGAAAGAGAACACAGAATTCGAATAACAATAAATCAGCCGGTATATTTACACAATGAATTGTTGGGAGTGGGAGACAAACATGTGATGAGAGACTCACAGTGCAAAGCAGCGTGCCAAGTTTGAATCATTTTATCTAGAAATTAATATGTATCATTTTAATTTTTCAACTACCTACTATTTCCAAGATTTTTTGCCAGTTGCTTGAGAGTGCCAGTTGCATGAATTCTGGTTAACGGAGAGTCTACTGTATCAAATATGGAGTGGCTGTTTGATATTGCAATTCATACATGCATTTCTAGTCATTTAAATGCTCTTAATTTAAAACTACAAGGGAAAGGAAAATTGGTTTGATTTGTTTGGTGACATCAAATCATTTCAGAATAACTTGTTATTATTTAAATTCCAGTTGAGCAAGACAATTTAGTTCACTTTGAATGTTGTACTGAGCTAAGGAAGAAACACATTTCCAAAGAATCGTTGCCTTTCGTTATTGCAATTACTTTTTGACAAGTTTGAAAGTCGATTTTCTGATATAAAATCCCATGAAAAAACATAAGCCTTTATTTGAGAACCCATTTACTTCTATGGCTGAAAACTATAATCCCAGATTGCAACTTGAAATTATTGATCTTCAAGCCAAAATATAATTCAAAAATAAGTATATGGACTGTGAAAATAAACTATTTGTGTTCTACAAAGCTTTCCCATCTGAAGATTTTCCCACTAATAAAAGAAAATGCCATGAAAATGGCTACTTTGATCGGATCAACGTATGTTTGCAAGCAGATTTTTTTCACTCTTAAAATAAAATAAATATTTAAAAAGAAACAGAATAACAGATGAGCATTTTTTTTTATGAAAACCCCAAACACAAGAGGTATTATGAAATTTTTTTTATGAAAACCCCAAACACAAGAGGTATTATGAAATTTTTTTATGAAAACCCCAAACACAAGAGATATAGTACTTAGTACCATGCACGAGTTGGAGTTTGAGAAGACGAAAGAAGATATTTGTTGACATTAGACTTGAACTTCTGTAGGCTGTAATTTTCAGGAAATACGTATGAAGGAAGGTTGTTCCAGAAAACGTCAATTGAATGAATAAACGAGGAAGATGAAAAGATAGTTCTGTGAGTTTGAAGTTGAACAGTAAATGGATGTTGGCTGGTGGCAGCACGTGTTTGGACTGTTTTGAAAGAGAGAGTGAGAATTATAGAAGCCAATTCAGAAATACAGTGCTCATGGAAGCATCTGTAGAAAAGGCATGCAGCAGAAACTGTACGTCTATGAGATAGCGAGTGGAGAGACTCTGTTAGAGAGAAGTCATTAATTAACCTAATTGCCCTCTTCTGAATGGAATCTAGAAGCCTGAGAGAGGTTTTGGGGCACTGCTCCAGATGTGTGAACGATATTCCATGGTAGGGCAGATTTGCAATTTGTATAAAGTGAACAGCTGTTTGGAAGAAAAGTAATGCCGAGAGTGAAAGAGAAAACTAAGTTTTTTAGATGCAGAGGAAGCAATATTTGTAATGTGCTTGTGCCAAGAGAGATTAGAAGTCAGGGTAATCCCCAAAAGAGATATATCATTTTGCCTAGAAATCGGAGTGTCACCAAAGATAAGCATAGGAGCAGAAGAATCCTTTTTGCGAGATATAAGACAGGACTGAAACCAACTAAGTTGTCTTTGCCTCACTGGAGAATTACCTGGAGATCAGCATTTAAGGAATTGGTAGCGGATATTCGAAAGGTTGAAGCTGGTTGAGCAGGGCACGGTTCTCAAACTGGAAAGTGGAATGCAATGTGCTATCATCAGCAAAACTATGGATAGGGTTTCTGATCAATGAAAGAAGTTCATTAATATACAAGAGGAAAATAATTGAGGGAAAGAACTAATTCTTGGGGGCCACCAGCATTAGTGGAGAAGTTAGAAGACAGAGAGCCATCTACCATCACTCACCATGAGCTGTCAGAGAGAAAACTGGATAACCAATTACAAAGAACAGTTGGAAAACCATAATATGGAAGCTTGTTTAGAAGATCTTTATGCCAAACACGATCGAAAGCCTTTGAGATGTCAAGAGCATCTGCTTGTGTTTCACCGAACTTTTCCATTGAATTTGTCCATGGCCTGTGTTTCCATTGGTAACATAGGCCATGGACAAATTATTTTACCAGTTTCCATTGGTAATATAGGCCTGTGGATCGACACTGATGGAATCCATACTGACGATCGTTGATCAGATGGAAGGTTTCTAGTTTAACAGTTGATGGTGAAGTGATTTCTCCATTACTTTAGAAAGAGTAGAAGTAATTGGATGGGAGGGATTTGTCACCCTTTTTAGGAACTGGTTGCATATGAGCAAATTTCCAAGCAGAAGATAGAACACCTTTGGAATAAGAAAGTGAATAAAGGTGGCATAGAACAGGAGTAAGTTGAGGAGCACAGGTTTTGAGAACAAGTGGAGAAATACCATCAGGACATAATATTCATTATGTATTGAGATTGGTATCACAAATTTGCAACCAAATTTTGAAAAATTATTTAAAAATATTCAACGTCAATCATCTCATCTCATTAAATGTTAAACTTTGTCCATTAATTGTTATTTTGTATTGTACTTAATAAAATTTTTGAATATTTCAGTTTTAGGTTTATCATTATATTTATTTATTCACCTTAATATTGAAAAGCAGTGATCCTTTTCAGGTTGTAAATTTTCTAAAATGAGCATTTAAAAGCAAAAGTATATTTTTTTTTTAAAACAAAAGTTAGGTATTTCAATCAGAAACAAAAGTAAGGTATTTAAAAAAAACAAACAAAAGTAAGTCATATTTTTATAATTTTAATAAAATCTAAAAAATAAATCACTAACGGATTTGTTGCAGATAAAAGTACTGAGAATTTGCATTTTTTTTATATATAGCTTGAAAAGAAAAAACGGTAATGTGAAAATAGAAACTTCCTGTTACGGTTAATGTAAAAGGAATGTACGATATAGAAAATGTGACACACATTTTTTTCTCGATTCACTCTGTGCAGCCCGCAAAACAAATCTAACTTTGAATATGGCCCCCATATGGGAAAAGGTTGGATACCGCTGGTCTAAGAGATGGTGTATTTCCGTCTCCTTGGAAGGATGCACTGCTCAAGGTTATCCTAAAATCTTCAACCAGTTCAACTGCTTCATATAGACCTATCGCATTGCTTCCTGGTCTTGGTAAAGTTTATGAGAAGCTTTTAGCCATGCAGATTGCTATCTACCAAAGAAGTAATATTGGCGTTTCTAACAAACAATATGGTTTCGCTCCTGGTGTAGGTACTGAGGATGCATTTCACTCTTTAGTTCGCAATGTTCAGGAATCGCATTATAAATATACCTTGTGAATTTTTGTAGACTTTGCCTTTGATTTGGTGCCTTTGATTCCATTAGTTGGGACAGTGTACTGATAATGTTGCGCACAGCCAAATGTTTTTTAATATTTTCTCTATAATTAAAGATTACAGTAAGTAACAGTTAAGTCGAATTTTGGATCAATTACGCATTGTGTGACTCGAGGCTGTCCGCAGGGATCTGTGTTTGGGCCTTTAATGTGGAACTTGGTTTTGGAAGATTGGCTCAAGAGAGAATTTGACCACTCACACACAATAGCTTATGCAGATGATATGGTAATACTTGTGCATGGAAACACCAGAAAGGAGCTTGAAATGAGATCTGATTGCATATTGAAAGAATTATGCAAATGGCGTAATTTACACTGGTTGACAATCTCTACATCCAAAACTAAAATCATGATGTTGAAGGGTAAATTGGCTCGTAGTAGACCTCCGCTCATAAGGTTGAATGGTATTTCCTTAAAGCAGGTGTTAATGATTAAATACTTGGGAATATGTACTGCATATTAACTATATATCTGAGAAAGTGAAGAAATTTATTGCAACGATCTCAAGAATAACGCGGGTGGAATGGGGAAAGCACTCCATTTGATTTATGATTGCATTTTTCTGCTGATTGTTATGTATGGTGCATCAATCTGTGTTGACCATACAATCAAAGTAAACAACACCAGAAAACTCTATTCTATTCATCAAGTTATCTTACTCAAAATGGTTATGGCCTGCAGAATGATTTCCATAGAAGCTTTGCAACTGTTAGCTGGAAAAATGCCACTTGATTTGCAGTTAGTGTTTAGAAGCCTATTCTTTTATTTGAGAAGAGCTATAACATCCGAGTTGCCGGACATCGAAATTAACACTTTAAATGACTTGAGAAACGAAATGAAGAGGATTTGGGAGCTCCTTTTACAAAAATGGCCAAATACGGAGGATGCGGAAAGGTCAGGGAATGACCATCGCATATCCCTGGAGCAATATGGCCTTAGTTGCTAATGCTCCTAAAAACCAAACAACAACAAAAATGGCAAAACAGATGGAATTGTTCAGAAAAAGGTAGAATAACATTCAAATTTTTCCTTTATGTTAATGGTGTGAATTATATTAAAGCAATCTGGTTAGTACCAAATCTACACTGTACATTCTTACTAACAGGTCACGGATCATTTTTTGCTAAACTGTGAATAGTCTTGGAATCGTAGCAAGATGCAACTGTATGTGTGGTGATCTGGAAACATGGGAACATGTTGTGTTTAACTGTTTGGAATATGCTGATTTGCGTTTGGATTTACTGAATAATGTGATAATGTAACTCATTTGGTGGATGGGATTGAGCCATTACTTATTAAAACAAGGGAAAATTTTATTGCCTTTCAAAATTTTGCAAATTCAGTTTTCATGAGAAGGAATATACTTTTGCAATTGGAAGAGTTAAGGTTGACTAATGGAAGGCTCCCGTAGCCGAGTGGGCAGGAGCGGGAGTGCAGTAGCACATGCTCTTTGAGTAGACCGGGGTTCAAGCCCCTGACTGCTGAATACGGTCGATCTGCCAACCCGCACTGGACCAGCGTGGCAGATTATGATCCATTTCCCTCGGCATGAATTGTTGAGGAGGCTTCCATCCTGCAGTGGGTTGATAATGGCTGCACTTTACTTTTTTTTAATGGATGAATTGGCGGTCTGTCCCCTCTTCTGTACATGAACAGTATGTTATTTTATTTTTTATATAGGAACAGAGAAAATTCTTTGCAGAGGTGGACAAGATGTTGGTACTCTGTTTCCTTAATGGGTGGGTGTCCACTTCTGCTCCTGCCAATGCAATTGGCAAGAAGCCTTAGTTGTTTTTCTTGGATTTGATCCTGCAATAACACCTTCTTCCAGCTTGGTTTTGCTGGTTAATATGAGTAACTTCTGTTGAGCTCTCTGACTGCTGGTAGATGGCTGTTTGTTGAACTCTTTATCTTTTGAAGAATACCGGTGATGATCAGTCTCCAGGATGTGATGCTTGTGCTCATCTGTGAAAGTGTCTCTTCATCGGTTTCTGTTGTAGCCTACTTGTCCAGCTCGTTGTGATGATCAGTCTCTAGGATGGTTTTTTTTTTTTTTTTTTTTTGCTTGATTTATTATGATTTGTACTTTGTAATATTAAAAGTAGGCATTGCCATAATGAGACCATAAAGAGGCAAAAAACACAAGCCACACAAAAACATCTGCCTAGATAACAGTAATTTAAATTTGAGTGGACATTTAAATTACTTCGTACTTTTTCTGTTCTTTTAAAATCAGTATATTTTAGTGTATTAATATTCACTGTTAACATATTTAATTTCAAATTGAAGATTTGGTTAACTTTTTTCCAATAGAAAAAACTGAAGAACACGAAGATGACCAAGAAGGGTCATCATCACGCTCAAAAAAACGAGCCACTTTGGGACATCAGCGAGCTACTGCTTCTCATATCACTGACAGAGATGACATTGAAAAAATGAAAGTAAGTTTTTTATTCACTCATTGTAAAAACTCTGCATATAACTTGCAAGTAATAAAGAGAGAGAGAGAGAGCGCCATTACTGTTCAGTGCATTGGCAAGCACAGGAAAGTATTATATATATTATTGTATTTGAGGGTAGAGAAAGTTATCAGATAGTTGTTTTCCAGATAACCAGGTTAAAAAAAAAAAAAAAATTAAATCAGATTAAAGCTATCAACATCCACTATATGTCACATCTTGCAGTCTAAAACAGATTATTAGCTAATTATTAATATACAGGGTGTATCATAACATTTGGGACCTCAGGGATGGATTTAATACCTAAAAACAATAAAAAAAAAAAGTTTATGTAAACATATTTTGATTTTGCTTTGTTTCCAAGTTAGTCATTTTTGTGTTCCAGCAATTCTTTCCACAAACCGAGTTAGCATAGCAGGCTTAAACTATTTACAAATAATGTTCGATATCTCATAAAGGGCCTTGCTGTAAACAAGATCCCATGTTCTTTAAGTGATTTCAGTTAATTCTTCTGACAAAGGCACTGCTTTTGGAACTTATTATTAACATTTTGATACTGTGCATTTGCTCTGATAGTGGAGGCTTATTCAAATCGAGAGAGGGCAAACATGCATCTCATGTATGGGCTTGTTAGATGCAATGCAGCCAAGGCAAGACATCTGCATACAGAAAAACTTCCCTAATCAACATGTAACAAATAAGACCTTTCAGAGAATACATGACTGCCTTGTGGAAACTGGTTCATTTTAAAAACAAGTTTCAAATGGAAGTAGACTCATCAGCAACAGAACTGTTGATTTGGAAGAACAGATCCTCAATCACATTAAAGAAAATGATGGTGACAGCATCTGAAGGATAGCAACAGCAGAGGACATAGGACATATGTCTGCATGAAGAATTTTACTGGACCAACAGCTTTATCCATATCTCCTTCAGAGAGAACAAGGACTTACTGAAGCTGCCTTCCCACCACAACAAACTTTTTGTATTTGGTTTCTGCAGGTGTGTGCTCGTGATCAGCATTTCCTATCTGCTATCTTGCTTATTGATGAAGCTAGGTTTACTAGGATGGTGTGTTTAATTTTCATGATGCTCATCGATGGGCTGAAGAAAATCTCCATGCCATTGTTCAGTCAAGATGCCAGCAACAATTCAACATGAATATATGGGCAGGAATAACTGGCAACAATTTAATCGGGACTATTGTTCTGCCCAGAAGATTAACAGGAGTATCCTACTGAAAATTTTTTAAGAGAATATTTAAATGCGTTGTTAGAAGAAGTTACACTGGATGTCATTTGTCGCATGTGGTTTATGTACAATGGTGTGGCGCACTATGGCCATAGATGCCGATGTGCCTAAAATATTCCCAAACAAACACGATGGTGCTCTGCCTCATATTAGCCGTATTGCCAGAAACTTTTTTTCTTAATAAATGGATAAGTCATAAATCATGACTTCTCGGATCTGAATCCACTCGATTTTTACTTCTGGGGCCATTTGAAAGCCATTGTTTATTCTACACTAATTGATAACATTGAAATGCTCCACCAACGTGTGGACCAAGGCTGCCAGACACCTGAAACTTTTGAGCGGGTGAGGAGGTCTATAATGAGGCACTTGCAGTGTTGTATTCAGGCACACGGTGGCCATTTTGTTAAGAGGAGAGATTGCTTCTACAGGGATGGGATACACTTAAATAGAAAGGGTGCAAGAATATTTGCTGATGCTATCGAAGCAGTGTTAGGTGGGTCGGAAAACTGCTAGCTTGGGGAGGGATACAAGGACTAATAGATTAACAGTAGCCACTGGCAGAGTTGAAAGTGATTCTTGCACTACTTCTATTGGAATGAGCAGCAGCCTGGAAAACGAGATGCAGGGTATTTCAGAGACTGCTGGGAGTCATTGCGATACAAGTAAACACATGGGTTGTGTTAAGGTAGCTAAGAATAGGAACAGGTGCATGTATATTTATTTACCAGTGCTAGGAGTTTGGTAAATAAATTTGATAAATTTGAGATATTGCTCAAAATAACAAAGGCAGATACTGTTGGGATATCAGAAACATGGTGTCACACAGATATAAGGAATGCAGAACTGGAATTTGGGGAGTACAATGTGTACAGGAAGGATAGACAGGATACGATGGGAGAAGAGGTTATGCTATTAGTTAAGAAACACATAAAATCCAAGGAAGTGAAGCCAGTCATCATCGCGGGACAGTGCAGTGTCGAGTCAGTTTGGTGTGACATAAGCATTGGGAGATCAAAATTGAGGGTAGGAGTGTGTTATAGGCCTAATGACTCTGATGAGTATAATAAGGAACTGTACAGGGAAATAGAGTGGGCCAGTACATCAGAGAGTCTTATAATGGGAGATTTTAACTTCCCAGATATTGACTGGAATTTGTGGGTTGGTCATTCACACACTAGCAAGGCTTTTGTGGATTTATTGGATGATTCTTTTCTACATCAGCATGTTCGGGAGGCAACTAGAGGGAGTAATACCCTTGATCTGATTATCAGTAGTGATTCTTCATGCATTAAGAATCTGCAGATAAAGGAACCACTGGATGTCAGTGATCACAGTGTGCTCAAGTGGGATTTACTCAAAGAGGTAACTATCATCAGGGGTAAAGGAAAGGGTTTTGCTTTCGTAAAGGTCACTACGGTGGTCTGAGACAGTATTTAAATTCTATACGGTGGGACCAACTGATGATGTTACCAACAGCAAATTCAAAATGGGAAGCATTCAAAGAATTTATCTTGGAAGCTACTAGGCTTTACATACCAACTAAGAAATTTTGTTCAAGGTTGCCAAAATGGGTCAGATGAACTAATGAGACATATAGCAGAGTAGAAAAATGCATGGGACACATATAAATTAATGGGTGACATGGAAGACTATGATAGATATAAGCTGGTCTGTAACCAAGTCACAGGAGATTAGGCAGTCAAAGGCAGATTATGAGAAATCCTTGGCAAAGGAAGCAAAAAAAAAAAAAAACAACAAAGAGTTCTTTAGCTATGTAAACTCTAGAAGGAAAGGGATGAATCAGATTGATCCACTGGATATTGATGGTTCAACTGTTGATGATCCTGATCAGGTGGCTAACAAACTAAATGAGTATTTTGCATCTACACCCATGAGGATTTATTCAGGGAGGGGAATGCCAGAGGAGCTAAACTCTGGCAGTATGCTAGCAGTGAGCTAGATGATTTTGTAATAACTAACAAGAAAGTGGAGGAGAAATTGTTGAAGATAAACATAAAAAAGGCACCCGGGGTGGATGGGATCTATCCAGTTATATTAAAGGAGGCAGCAAAGGAAGTAAGCAAACCCTTAGCCATAATTATGAGAGCTTCTTTGGACTCAGGGGAGGTACCTATGGACTGGAGATGTGCAAATGTGACCACCAATTCACAAAGGAGGATGAAAGGGCGACACAAGTAATTATAGACCTGTTAGTTTAACTTCTGTTCCAGGAAAATTAATGGAGGCACTGGTTAAAGAAGCACTGCAGGATAGGATCATCTAGACAAGACTTCAGTTATAGCTCGGACATGGCATGGTTTTGTTAAGGGAAAGTCTTGCCTGACCAATTTGATTGAATACTATTATGTGGTAACAAAGGAACTGGATGCAGGGAATAACTTTGATATCATATATATTTGAACATGTTGCACATGTAAGACTGCTGCACAAATGGGAGCAGTGTGGCATTGGAGGAAAATTGCTGCTATGGATAAAGTGATGTTTGAGTGGGAGAAGACAGAGAGTGGTAATCAATGGACAGTGCTCATCGTGGAATAATGTTATTAGTGGAGTCCCTCAGGGTTCAGTGTTGGGTCCATTATTGTTATCTGTATTTATAAATGATATTGATGATGGTATATCAAGCTTCATGTCCAAGTTTGCAAATGATACAAAGGTTGGCAGAGTTGTTATGGACGCTAATGACAGTACGCTGCTGCAACAGGATCTAGAAAAGTTGAGCAGATGGGCTGAGAGGTGGCAAATGAAGTTTAACATTGACAAATGTAAAGTACTACATATGGGAAGCAGTAACCCCAGAGTGATGTATCAACTCTGTGGTACTACACTGACAGTGGTAAAGAATGAAAAGAACCTGGGGGTAATAGTGCAGGCAGATATGAAGTTTTCTGAGCAGTGCATATGGTCTGCAAGAGTAGCTCATAGTGTCTTGTCAGTGATATACTGGAATTTTTCTAGCAGGGATAAGGAGGTGATTATCCCCTTGTATAAGGCAATGGTCAGGTCACACCTTGAGTACTGTACTGTACTAATGAGGTCTGGAAACCTCATTTTAAGAAGGATGTACAGCTGTTGGAACGAATACATAGAAGGGCAACAAGATTAGTGAATGTAACAAAGGGTTTCTCTTACGAAGAAAGGTTTAATTTTGCAAATTACAGTGTTTGAAAACTAGGCACCTGCGAGGTGATCTGTTTGAGGTGTATAAAGCGTTGAATGATTTGAGCATGTTCGATGCTGATGGGATTCTTCGTCTTGCTGAGAATAATCACCTGAGAGGGCATAAACTCAAATTGAGGAAAGACAGATGTAGGATAGATGTGTGTAAGTTTGCCTTTAGCCAGCGGGTAGTTGGTTGGTGGAACAGACTACCATTCTTTGTTGTGGAAGTTGATAGCCTAAATAAATTTAAGGCTGAGCTGGACAGCTATTTGGAACGAATGGAGGGCTGAAATGGGAGTTGTTTTTTTTTTTTTTTTTTTTTTTTTTTGGTGATGCTGCATAAGCTTGCTTTCTTTCATCATATGCCTCTCATCATCATCAGCCATTTTCAATCCACTGCAGGATGAAGGTAGGCCTCTCCAGCAAATATTCAGTTCCTTCTGTTTTGTGCAATTGCCATCCATTTACTATGCACAAACTCGTGAATTTCAACTATCCATCTCCGCCGTTGTCTTCCAGATTTTCTTCTAGCTCCTCTTGGGTACCATTCTGTTATTTTTTTAGTCCATCTGTCAATATGTCTTCAAGCTATGTGTCCTGCCCAAGACCATTTTAGTTCTTTAGGTTTGATAAGAATTTCCTTTACTTGAGTTTGTTGCCTAATCCATGTGTTTCTCTTCTTATCTAACTGTCTGAGTCACAATATAATTCATTCCATTCTTTGCTGTGTAGTTCTCAGCTTTTCTTCCATTTTTTTTGTGAATGCCCAAGTTTCACTTCCATAAATCATGGTTGGGAGTATACATTGGTTCATTATTTTACGTTTCAGACAAACTGGTATATTGTTCTTCAGTACATGACTATATTTCTTGAATGCTATCCATCCAAAATTTATTCTTCTCTTGACTTCCAGCCATTTATCATTATTACAGCTAATAACCTGTCCCAGATAAGTATATGACTCCACCTTTTCAATTACTGCTCCTTCAATCATTATTTCCCTTTCTGTGGCATACTTGTTCATCATTACTTTTATTTTAGCCATATTCATCTTTAGTCCAAAATCCTTACTAACTGTGCATAACTGATTAAGATTTTCCTCTAATTGTTTGGGATCATGGCTTATGACCACAATGTCATCTGCAAATCGTAAATGGTTTAGGTACTCTCCATTCACATTGACTCCTTTCTGCGACCAGTCTAATCTTCTGAAAGCTTCCTCAAGGGCAGCAGTAAATAGCTTCAGAGATATTGTGTCTCCTTGCCGAACTCCTTTCTCGATTTTAAATTTGCTACTGTCTTTGTCTAGTCTAATAAAGGACGTAGCATTCTCATATATTTTCTTCAAAATAATATTTGGGTATCTATGCCTTGTCTTTCCAGTCCCTGAAAAATTGCCTTATGCTGTATGGAGTCAAATGCCTTTTCATAATCCACAAATGCCAGGCATAATGGTGTTTTATATTCATTTGCTTTCTCCATTAGCTGTGATATTACATGAAGGTGATCCATTTTTTAGAATCCTGTACTAAAGCCAGCTTGCTCTTTGATTCTCATCAAATATTCTTTCTAATCTGTTAGTAATAAACCTTGTGAAGAACTTGTAGATGTGGGATAACAAGCTAATTGGTCTATAATTTCTGATTTATCTCCTTTCTTATGCAGTAAAACTATGATTGCATTATTCCACTGCTTAGGCGTCACACTTTTTCTAATGCATTTTTTGAATAGCCTTTCCAGTTATTGTGTTATGTCTCTTCCTCCCAATTTTAACAACTCTACAGTAACTTCATCTTCCCCTGGGGCTTTCTCATTCTTCATTTTCTTCAATGCCTGGTCTACCTCATCAGGAAGAATATCAGGTATGTCGTATGTGTTGCTAATTTGCGATCCATCTTCCTCACTGCTGGCATCATTCCCTTGCTCCTTGTATAATTCTCTATAGTAGTCTTCTGCTATTTGAAATATGCCTTCTCTGCTATTTATAAGTACACCATCGCTATTCTTCAATTTCAGTATCATTTGTCTTTATGTATTACTGCTCATGGCTGTTGATTTAAGTCCTTTGTTTTCCCTTAATGGTTGTTCTAGTTTTCTTGTGTTAAATCTTCTTATATCCTCTCTGAGCCTCTTTCTAATAGCTTTACATAACAAAGTATACTCAATTTTCTCCTTGTCAGTATTTATCTTGCTCTTCATTTGTCACCTTCGGTCCATCATTACAAGTGCTTCTTGACTAATGTTTTCTTCTTTGGATTTCTTTTTCCCTATAGGTTTCTTGGGCTTTATCACTTTCAGAAAGTTGTAATATTCCTCGTCGATATATTAGTCCTGAGCAGTCTGCAGAAACTCAAACTTGTTCTTAAGTTCCAATACATACTGCTCTTTCTCCTCTTCTGTTATCTCAAAGACCTTCGTATTATTTACTCGATTCAGTTTTTTTTCCTTTCCTTTCCTACATCTATATCAAGTGTGCATCTTACCATTCTGTGATCATTTACCTTATTCAGGATGGTAACGTCATTCACGATATATCTTCTGTTAGTGAGGATGAAGTCGATATCATTAGTTGTTAATCCATCTGTGCTCTTCCATGTCCACTTTCTGTTCATCCTTTTCTTAAAAAAAGTTTTCATTACTGACAATCCTTGAGATTCTGCAAATTCCACAAGTCTTTCACCAATTCCAAAATTTCCTATAGTTCCCCTTTCTGCACTATTTTGTGTCTTTCCAACCTTAACGTTGAAGTCCCCCCATAATAATAGTGTAGTGGGTTTTCCGCTCATCTAGAAGAATCTCAATTTCGGTGTACATTTCTTCAACCTCTTCATCATCATGGCTCGATGTTGGTGCATAAATCATTATAACCTTCAGCTTGTACCTCTTAGAAATCTTGAGTATTAGTCTTGACACCCTTGGTGATATACTTTTGAATTCCAAAATAAATTTTTTATAAAAAACTTTTGTTTTTTATACCTTTATGGACCAGAAACCCAACTCCACCTTCGTTCCTGTCACTGTTTCTATTGGTGTACAGCAGATTTCCACTTGATAAACTTATAAGTAATTCATTTCTTCTTCTTGTTTCAGCCAAACCGATGATATCCCAAATCATGTGAATTGGGATATCATATGCCTCTACTAATGCTAAAATGCTAAAAAAAAAAAAAATGCTAATGTATTTACTTTTTCCACTATGACTCCCAGCAGTCCTGGAAATCTCCATTACCTTGCTTTCCAGGCTGCCCATTCTAATAGAAGCAGTGCAAGATTCACTTTTTCCTCAGCCTGAGGCACTGTTAACCTCTTATTCTGTGTATCCCCCCCCCCAAGCTAGCAGTTTTTCCAACCCACCTAACACTGCCTCGATAGCATCAGCAAATATTCTTGCACCCTTTCTATTTAAGTGTACCCGCATCCCTGTAGAAGCAGTCTCTCCTGTCAACAAGCACAGACTAGGCTGAAAAAAATTCTACCCCTTGAGCCTTGCACAATCTCTCCAGGGCCGAATTGATTGACAAGGCTCGTATCATATACTCCCTCCTATCATGTCTGGGCAGAATTGCAGACATAATTGGATAGTTATGTCTGCAATTCAACCCTAACTCGTGACTTTTTTTCAACATTGACCTGTACTTGTTGAGTAAATCTGCAGATCTCTTACTCTTAATGTCATTAGTTCCAACGTGTACAACAATATCACCTTTTGTGCCCTTAAAAGATATCTGCTCTACAACGTCATCATCAACTTTTGCCCCTGGCAGACATACTCTGGTCCTGTTCCACCTATCCTTCTTGCACGGTATATGCCATGTCTTCCTGACAATAGAGTCACCAACAATAACTAGCTCTTTTGGGACTAGCGCATTCTGCCGTGGAGATTGCCTCTGTGTTGCCTGATGCACAGGAGTGAGCTTGCCGTTGAGCTGGGCACCTGAGAGCTCGATGGGCGCCTCATATTAATTTCTTCTAGGGCATTTACCCTACACCTCAAGTTCCCATCAACGCCCATCAGAATTCTGAGTTGGCACCTAATTTATTGACACTCTAGACATGTAGCACACACAAAGGCATCCTCCTTGGCTAGATCATGTCCTGTTTTAGAAAGGTCAGCAAACATTTCACATTTTGCACATTTTTTGAGACTGTGATGCATTGGAGAATCGCCCCCTTCATTTCTCCACCAAGTCACAGCACTCTCGCTAGTCTGTGATCTTTGCTTCACAGCTGTAGTCTGGTTCATGATTTCCGTTTAAATACAATTTAATTAACAATAAAATTTAATAAGATTAATAATATTTTTGATTAATTGATAATACTATAATAAGCTAACAGATTCCTATTACAGTGCTTCGTATTATGCTATCAGTTTGAGATATATACGTTACGCTATTTCTTATCGATTAAAATATGGCGTCTAGTTCAAAAATATTGGCGCCAACACTGGGAGTCGTAACTTCCAAAAATTGCTGGCTAAATTCAAAATAAGAAGCTAATGAACGCTACTAAACCTATTTAATATCTCTGTAAAACAATGTAGTATGTTAATTAACAAAGAATACCGTAAAAATTAAAAATATTTATCCCCTTACAGCAGACAAAAATCCACCAACTATTCTCTTCCGTGACCAGCTTGGGTATCATATACTATCCCATATCCATTACATAAGGGTTTGGTCAGATTTGTCCTTCTCTTCTTTGCATTTATATATGTAAAGAATTCCTTATCCCAACACTAACCTTTGCCAGCCTAACCTTTTCTGTGGCACTATTACAGATCAATTTGTAGCTGTTATAGGCTTCAGTACTTTTTATTGCTCTTTAAATTTTCCATGTCATCTTTTTCTGCTCAAGTAATCTGGCAACTTCATTATTCATCCAACTTGGAATTCTCCTCATGGAGTATTTATTTAATGGTATATACCATAATTCAGTTGTATTTGCCTCTGTGAGATATCTACCCGGTCAATAGAGGCCATATAGCACCTTAAGCTGTTGTAATTTCCTTTCCTGAAATTATAACCCATTCCTTTGCCTTTAACTATTGCTACCTCTCTCTCTCTTCGTCATCCACCTTAGAACTCTGTGATCACTTCCTGCTACTGGTTCCTGTGCTGTCAGCCCTATTATGTCATCTGGGTGATGACCAGGTCTAGAATATTCTTTTCCCTAGTATTTTCCCTGACATGTTGATACAAATAACAATCATCTACTTGATTTAAAAATTTTGACACCCATGTAGAGTTTCCTTCCCATTTGCTCCAATTAGAGGAAAACCAAAATTACCCATAGTAAGACATTCACACTTACTTGCCCATTCCATTTGCATTTAGAGGCTCTCATCCTAATCTTCACAATCACCTGGCCACTTGCCACAAAGGTATAATGAGAGCGGGATTACTCCCACTCTCATTATACCTTTCCTTCCAACTATCTCACACCATACAAATTTTATACTAGCATGTGAAACATCTTAATCTGGAAAGCTTTCATAATGCTCAGGCTGCTTTTGATGAGAAGCATGATCTACCCTATTCTTTCTAAATACATTGTACATACCATACCATACCATACTGAAACTCATCATCCCCTATTTCCTGGTGGCACTAAATTTCCATAGTGCCACCTTGCACTACTAAAGATTATGTCAGCCTGACTTGTCCTAACCAGCAATTCAAATTCACTCATTTTATTGACAACACGACATTATGTATAAACAGTTTAGACTTGGTGATTAGATTGTACGCACTATTCCCATTTCAGAAAAAATACTTTCCACTCTCAGTCACAATTATAAGAATCTTTATCACTTACCCACTGCATAGAAAATAGTGCTAATCTAGCTGAACTGTATACTTTTCTTAAACAAATACATACATATGAATTTATATGATGCCAAACTGGACCAAATTATTATATTATTGCAGAATGATAATATATGAACAGGCACAATTTTTTCCTCAGCTGTCCTTGTACCCTTAAACACCCATACCAATAAGCCATCATTTACCATTGAGAGAAGAAAGAGAGAAAGTCATGTAATGTGCAAAATACTGACCTGCAGAGAGTAATCTCAAGTATGTGATCTTTATCTATTTGCATATGCCACACAAACCTTTCTTTAGATATTGTATTTTAGAAATTCAGTTTAACTGGAATTCTGAGTTTATAAAAATTTTAAATCATAATTTTGTAATATAATTTTATGAACATTTTCAAATTTTTTCAGGAACGAGCTGAAAAAAATCACACTTTCTTTTATGTGAAAGTCTCAGAAATTCCACTGAAAGTTAGCTATAAAGGAGAAAAGGAAAAAAGTATTAAAGATGTTCATGAACTAAGTCTGATTCTTTCTCCTCTTGAATACCATAACAAGATGTGGACATGGTCTGACTTGTTTATTGAAATTCAAAATGATGCAAAGAGAGTTCTATTGTCCCAGGTAGGTGATTATAAAAATAAGTAATTTGTGTTTTTTGCATGTGTGTATATTACTTCTGTTTAGTTGAAAAGTTTAACATTTGTAAACAAATAGGAAGATTATAAAATTTAATTTAAAATAGCTTGTGTCGGATAAACATTTTACATACTCTTATTTACTGAATTTTTTTCAATAAATAAATTTTTGCCTGTGATCCGAAATTCTCTCTTGATTGCATGATCAACAAATGTTACTTGCCTAAATATGCAAAGGAGTGACTATTTACTCCCCCCCTCCAATTTATTTTCCTTCTATTCCTGTTTGTCAACACAAACTGTAGGAATGTTGGATTGGATGGGGGGAAGAAATGTGAAGATTGGGAAGAGATAAAAGACTCTTCGTTTCTGAGTCCTCATCAAGTATCAATTTAAGATTTTAACATTGGTAGACACATACAGAAGTATCTTATGTTTTCCCACACTGCTTTATCGTTTCCATCTTTATTGTTTTGTTTACAAAATCACAACTCATTTATTTGGTGCAACAGGTATTGCCTGTACTGTCTTTGCATAAATTCAGACCTTGGACACATGTTTAGTTCAGTATAACTAAACATAACCAAACATAAAATAAACATGAACATAACGATAACTAAACATAAACATGAACAAATTATATTGGGAATTAGACTGTTAGATAAGAAGAGAAACACATGGATTAGGCAGCAAACTCAAGTAAAGGACATTCTTATCAAAACTAAAGAACTAAAATGGTCTTGGGCAGGACACATAGCTCGAATACACGATGACAGATGGACTAAGAAAATAACAGAATGGTACCCAAGAGGAGCTAGAAGAAAACCTGGAAGATAACAACGGAGATGGACAGATGAAATTCGTGAGTTTGTGGGTAGTAAATGGATGGCCATTGCACAAAACAGAAGGAACTGGAAAGTTGCTGGAGAGGCCTTCATCCTGCACTGGATTGAAAATAGCTGATGATGATGATGAACTAAACATATTTCCAAGTTCAGTATAGCTAAACATGTTTAAGGCAACTAAATTTAAAATATTGAAACAATGGATAGCTGCCAGCTAATCTTTCTCAAATAAATATCCATAAGTTCTATATCGTAACATACACTGTGCTGCCACTTTATTAGGTACAGCCCTGCTGTGCACACAAATGGTTTGTCCCACAATGCTGTAAGTCACGTGACCACAGTTGTGGATATAAATGCGGCAGAACAACCTTTCTAGTATCAGTTAAGCGTACAAACCGTAGCAAGAATGGGCAAAGGAGTGATCTAACGGCCTTCGAACGTGGCATAGTAGTAGGTGCAAGATGTGCTGGACAAAGCATCTCTGAAACAGCAGTTCTCCTCAACTTTTCACACACCACAGTTTCAAGGGTGTATCAAGAATGGGGCAACAAACAGAAAACATCCTCTCAACGGCACTCCTGTGGAAGAAAATCGCTTGTTGATGAGAGAGGTCAGAGGAGGATGGCTAGAATTGTGCAAGCAAACAGACGGGCAACAATGGGGCACATCACGTCAGAATACAACCTTGATTCGCAGAACAAAATATCACAACGGACCATTAGTCGCACTTTATCGCGAATGGGCTGCAACAGCCGACGGCCACATTGCGTACCTTTGTTTCCAATGACGAACAAGAGAGCATGCCTCCAGTGGGCACAGCAACACCAGCACTGGACTATCGAGGATTGGAAAACAGTTGCTTGGTCTGACAAGTCGAAGTTCCTGGTGCATCATGTTGATGGAAGGCTCAGAATTTGGCGAAAACAACATAAATCTATGGACCCGTCATGTCTGACAACTACTGTATAAAGTGGTGGTAGCAGTGTTATGGCGTGGGGAATGTTTTCTTCGCACACATTGGGTCTATTGAATCTATACCTATAGATTCACGTCTGATTGCCACATCGTACCTAAACATCGTTGCTAACCAAGTGCATCCGTTCATGTTGACAGTTTATCCTCAGTCAGATGGTTACTTCCGGCAGGATAATGCGCCGGTGCACAAACCCAAATCACTATGAAATGGTTCCAGGAACATGACAATGACTTTTCTTTGCTGCAGTGACTCGCTCAGTCCCTGAATCTCAATCCTATTGAACATTTTTGGGATGAGCTGGAAACGGCTATTTGCTGCAGGCTTACACCTCTGTCGAATCTCAAGGAACTGCGTGACACACTCTTGTCTGCATGGCACTCCATTCCGGCACAACATTTTCCGTATCTTGTTCAATCCATGCCTAGACAAATTCGGGCTGTTTCGAAGGCTAAAGGAGGTTCAACATGCTACTAGGTAGGTGTACCTAATAAAGTGGAAGCACATTGTATGTAATGAAAGGAAATGAAAATTAATAATGTGTTCAGTTCATCATCATCATTGACAAGGAAACCCATTATTAAAGATTTGGTGGTTACTTTTACTTCAACTTTTAACTTTGCAAATTATAAAGCATTTAGGGCGTAAGCCTCAAGCTATGGAAAAGTCTAGACTATGTATACGTATAGTGCGAAAGCATCAATAATGGTATCCATCTGAGAATAAGTAACATTAGTCTTCTCCTCAGGTGAAGCGTTACTTATTCGAAGTAGTGCAATATCATGGCAACTCGTTGTGAAGGTATTCACAATATGAGATATAACTTAAAACGATGCCGCTTTGCTAATATTCTGTTCATTCAGATTTGGCTATGTATTATTGATGCTTTCGCACTATACATATACATAGTCTTTGCAAATTATGTAAATATTATAACTAAAAGAGGTTATCGATTCAGTTGTTTATCAATTAAAATCACAATCATAATCGAAAAACTGTATTCAGTGCTGTTGACCTCAATTCCAGAATTTGCAGCACTGATCTGGTCACCATACCATTGTCATTATAAATTTTAACTTGAATACATTCAAACAAAAGTAATAGAGTCTTACATCACTCGATAATAAATTTGTTGATTACCAACATTCAGATTACATTTGAACAGAGAAGAGATGTCATAGGTGTCCAATTTATGCACGAAATTTTACATAGTACTGCTTTTGCTAATGACATATTTGCCAGTAGAGGAATGTATCCTTATATTTTTCTTTGTTTTAAGTAAATTGAGGACATATAAGTTATTTTTTTATAAATTTTATACAGATTATTTATGGTTGTTATAGACCACATTTGACTATAAAAGCCATTAATTTGACTAGTTCACTAATAAATATACATTTTATAAAATTTCAGTGTAGGACTACTTGGTCCTTTTGTGTTTTTGTAGTGTAGGATTTAAAGTGCTTAGATAATGCAGTTATCTAAGCAGTTTAAATATCTCATCTTTTAAACAAATTGGCCATTTGTTTAAAAGATGAGAAATTGCTATTGACCTCGCTATGACAGCCTGTTTTCAGAACTAACTGGTCCCCTCATCAGATATCAGGTAGTCTTTAGTGACGATACTCAAATAAAATGAAGGTAAAATGATAAAGAAATTGTTCAATGTGAGCTGCCATTCTGCTTAAGCTTTTATGTTTTTTTGGTTTTTTTTTTTTTTGCAGCCAGCAGGATTTAAACTGCTTAGATAACACAATTGGTCTTAATGCTCACAGAACAAACTTTAGTATTATAAAACCATTTACAAGTAGAACATTCACAGCAGAGCAGAGCAGACTTCACATAACTATTGCACTGTCTAAGCAGTTTAAATCCTGCTAGCTGCAAAAAACATATAAAAGGTGGTCCTGCAAACTTACAACTCCTCTGAGGTTATATAGCATTAGCTATATTATAACTTTGAAGCCGTGACTTCTTACACTGTTTTGTTTGAGTTTGCTCATCAGATAACAGGAGATTACCTGTTATCTGATGAGGGACAGGGTTGTGAAGCAGACTGTTATAACAGTATCTTATCTTTTAAACAAATGGCCAGTTAATATTTTGGGCATCTGTTTGAAAGTAATGCAATAACACAGGACAGCTCATAAAGACAACGTTTATTCTGATATGAGTATTAAGAACATCATTATCCAAGAATTTTAAATCTTGCTGGTTGCAAAAATACATAAAAAGGCAAGCTAGACCAGCAAACTTTACAATTTGCAGGTCTATCTTGCCCTTTCAACAGTTTTTATAAAACCATTAACATTTTATTCCATGCTAGTATTTACAATACTCTGCTGTTACTGAGAGTAAATTGTTTTTAACTGCTTAAGCAATGCACGAGGGGGTGATCATTAAATTCACAGATTGGTACAAGATTTTATGTTTACCGTGCTAACTTTCCATAACTGCCACTAGAGGCACTCTCCCTGATCGCTACTGAGCAGACTATGTGCACATGCCAGTACTTGTTGAGCTAGTGTTGCATGAAGAGAGTTTTTTTAGCCGCATGTCACTGATAATAGTTTTTAAGCGAGTATCATGTCAAACATACAGATGGAATATTGATATGTGATTCATTATTGTGTCAGATGGAGCTTAAATGCAGCGTTAACAGTTGAGATGAATGAAGCATATGGTAAACGCCTGGGTAGGACAGTCATATTTAAATGGCATAAGCGATTCAGTGAAGGTTGTGAATCTGTTGCAGATGACCCAAGACCCAGTCAGTCTTGTCTTCCTCCTCAACAACTGAGAAAATGGCAAAGGTCCAGGAAATATTGGATAAAGACAGGCAAATTACACTTCATGAATTAGCTGTTAGAATGTCCCTTTCATATGATAGTGCTCACAATATTGTGAAAGATAACCTGAAAATGTCACGAATCTGTGCACACTGGATTCCACAAAGTTTGACACCAGAACAAAAACAGCAAAGAGTAGACTTGTGCAAAGAAATTATTGATCATTTTGAAACACGGGGTCAAAGCTTCTTAAATTGAATGAATAATGACTTGTGATGAAACTTGGATTTTTCACTACAATCCAGAGACAAAACAATAGTCGAGTGAGTGCATTCTGATTCACCAAGCCCTAAGAAATTTCGAGCTTCTCGTTTGGCTGACAGACAGATAGTTCTTGTGTTTTTTGATATAAAAGGCATTCTTGTTACACATTTTGTGCCTCTTGGAACAACTGTGAATAAGAAAGAACACTCTGAGGTTCTCAGAATCAAACTTCCCCATGCCATTCATGAGAAACGTCAAGAACTTTGTGGTATAAAGTGGTTTCTCCATCAAGACAGTGTCAGGCCCCAAACGCTAATATTGTGCAGCCAGTGATCACTGCCATCATAGGTGTCAAGGTTCTGCCACATTCCCCCTTATTCACTGGACTTAACCCTATGTAATTTCTTCCTGTTTCCACGTGTGAAGAAAGCCCTGAAAGGCAAGCATTTCGCATCTGACAACAATGCTACAGAGCCACAACAGAAGCACTTCACAGTCTTTCAAAAAATGGCTTGCAAGAAGCATTTAATGCATGGGTACAATGATGGCGAAAGTGTGTAAAGTTCAAGGGAGAGTATTTCAAGAAGGAGAAATCCACAGAAGATTCAGATGATGACAGTTAAGATAAGATGTATAATTTGAAACCTGATATTTTACTCCGTTAAATACTGCTCCATCTGAAAATACTAGGTTTAAGGAAACTGCTAATTAGGTGATGGTTGAATGCTGTTGATGTTTGTAAAGCATATTGTTGGATGAGACAACTGTATGTATATCTATTCATGTTGTTATATAAAATTGCTTGGAAATTTTCCTAGCACGAGAAAAAAAAAAAAAAGTTGACTATTTGAATAACCACAAATAAGGCTCAAGAAGCAAATGCCAGTAGAGTTTTAATCAAAGGGAATGAATCACTGGCTAGTAATGTTCCATTGGCACTTCATCTGAGATACAGGTGTTCACTTCCATCATGGCCATAGAACTCTCTTTATGTCATGTAGTTTATCAAGATGGGACTCAACCCATCACGATAATCAAAAGAAGCCATAATTCAACCTCACCTAATTGCATACTTAACCACAAACTTTTTTACTCAGTAGGCCAAAACTGGTGTGAATTCCCACCCATCAGTATCAGCAGTTGAAGTATATGCAGTAATCCACATAGATAACAAAAGAAGATGTGGCCAAACAAACCAATATGACATCTACTTACCAGTTAAATAATGAAAATTATTTGTATATGAATATTGTAACACCATCGGTTAAGAACACACAACAATTATTCTCAAGCAATGGTTTGTCTACTATTAAGTTAAAGAAAAAGTTACTTGTTTTTTTAATGACATCATTACCCATGAGAAGCTAGATCCTGAATGGAAAGACTTTCACAGATCTTCCTCAACTCAATATATATGCTGGCATTCAAACAAAACATCTACAACTCACCCAATTTGTAAACTGGCATTGTTCTGGCACCAAAATGACATCTCAGGATTATGGCCAACCAATCCAAAGATCAGAATGATGCCTCCATCCCCATTGGGTACTAGACATGCTAGCAAAAATCCTCTCATCTCTGAACCTTCTCCTATCCATGAGAGGAAGCGTGGATCATGTGAGTGTCATAGGTGAAACTTTATTCAGCATGAAAGGCTATCTTGAGTCAGCATTGCAGTGAGACCTCCTTTACTCCCAACATCTCCTGCTCACTTCTACAAACCTGTCCCAGCATAACTTGTCAAACAGATATGACCCCCCATCCTTCCCACAACATGGGACCTCCTAATGGTTGCTGCTGACCCCTCAGATTGGCTTCATTGGAAACCAATGCCAACAGCATAAGTTCCAGACCAACACCATAGGAATCCAGTGTGTTTGGAGTGCACTGTGACCTTTGGAAACTCAGAAGGGGGGGTTCCTAGTTGTTGAGGGACCTAGCTTCAACATGTGACTTTGGTCTTAGGATGGCTCACACAGGATCATTCAGCTAGTGGGCTCTCCCACAAGGACCAGCTGTGTTGAAGCCACACCCCTACTCTAATGATTCAAAGAAGATACAGACAGTGCTTGGGTAGCTCTGATGTTCCACTCCCGAATGCATTTATTAATTTATGAATAGCAGGTATCCATTTGAGCTCTTTGGTGGGTAGGGAGCTTGGGTACTGAAACAAAACAAACTCTTTGTGAATCCTAATAAACTAAGTTTTTCTTATTAGAATATTCCTATTTGCTTTCCTATCAGAATATATTGAGACAGATTTGAATAAAACCACTTTAGAAAAATTTCCTGCAATGGAAACCACCTCAGGACCTACACCACATCCTGATAATGCATTCTACCAGTGAAAAGTCCACTGGGAAAATGTAATCTTTCTTTATTCAGGAAGGGTTGGTAGGTTCATCTAAGTTAGTTAAATGGTTACATCCTGGTAAAAGGTAAAAGTATACTGCAGTCATTATCAATACACTGCAGGATGGAAGCCTCCTCAACAATTCATGTCGGCACCTCCGTAACCAGGTGGGAAGGAGCAGCAGTGCATAACACACGCTTCTTGATTAGACCGGAGTTCGATCCCGTCACCACCAAATACGGAGGATGCGGAAAGGTCAGGGAATGACCACTGCATATTCCCATAGCAATATGACCTTAGTTGTTAATGCTCCGAAAAACCAAATAACAAACAACAACAATTCATGTTGAGGAAAATGGACCATAATCTGCCACCCCGGTCCATTGTGGGTTGGCAGATCTAATGTATTTAGCAGTCAGGGACTTGAATCCTGGTCTACTCAAAGAGCGTGTGCTACTGCATTCTTTCTCTTGACCACTTGGCTACGGAGGACATCCTGGTATTCAAGTTGAAAGATATAATTTACAAGGAAGAAATGGACACTGGTCAAGAGCCATTCTTTCCCAAAAAGGAGAAATTCAAGGCTGAGAAAAATAAATTCTCAGCACATCCTAATAGAAACTAAAAGTGACAAATATTCGGAACAGCTTCTTTAGGCCACCATAATTGGGGATATTCCAATTACAATTGTTCCCAACAAGATATTGCACTCATCCCAAGGCATGATATCAGAATGGAATCTTCTTGAAGTGTCCAAAGAAGAAATCTGTTCTGTGCTAAAATCACAAGCTGCAAAATGAATATTCATATATAGGGATGGGAACCTAGTCCCTACTAGAAACCTAATCCTTACCTTAAACTCAGTGACATCTCCAAATTCAGTTACTACTGGATACTTGCACTGCCCAGAAAGGCCACATGTACTGAACCCAGTAAGGTGCTTTAAGTACCAAAAACACTTTCAAATGGTCTGTTAGGTGCCCTGTACATGCTTGTATGGTGCAAGTGACCTAATCACAGTATGTTCAGCCGCAAAATCCACATTTCTTAACTGCTAGAGAGACCACCTCACATACTCCTGAGCATGCCAGCAGTGGAAGGAGGAAAAAGAAATATAAAGACTAAAGACAGAGCTGAACATATACCTGAAGGCAAGAAAAGCAGTGAAAGAAGAGGCGCTGACTCTCTTTAGAAAATACAGCTGCGAGTTACAGGCTCCGAAAAAAACGATAAGTGTTTGCTTTTTATTTACATAATTGTTATTTTATATTGTACTTAATACGTAGTCTTATAGTTCTAACTACGCTGGTTATTTTTATTTTAATCTATACAGGGTGTTTCAGTTAAACGTTTCAGAACTTCTAAGAGGGGTAGGGTACATCCTGACAACTCGAAATCATATAGCAATGTGGGGTCGGAAATGCTTTCCTGAAGTGGTGTTGTACACAGAAGCACCATAAAAAGAAAAGAGACCGTAAGTGAGAAATCGTTTTAATAATACATGAAAAGAAGCAAAAGGTACATGGATTAAAGTAAGTGTTCGAAGTTTCTTCAACCTCGTATTGCTTTCGCACAGTGGTACCTTGGAAAATGTGCTACAAATCCCCTTTTTCCTGCTGAAGTGTTGTTTTACGATGAGGCATCCTTCACAAGGGAAGGAATTTTCAACACGCATAACGACCATATCTGGGCGGTCGAGAACCCGCATGCAATACGACGTCGTGCAGCACAGATTCGATATTCGGTCAATGTATGGGCCGGTATTATGGGAGATCACCTCATCGGACCTTACCTGTTACCGTGTCGTCTAACCGGACCTATCTACTTGATCTTTCTGCAGCAAGTATTGGAACAACTTTTGAGAGATGAACAGATTTCTGCATCGACGCAACAGACAATGTGGTTCCAACACGATGGAGCCCCTGCCCTTTATAGCGGAGATGTTCGTAACTACCTGGATGTCACATTTGGTCAACAGTGGATCGGACGTGGTGGTCCCGTGCGTTGGCCTGCTCGGTCACCCGACCTATCATGTCTTGATTTTTATTTCTGGGGTCATATGAAATCGCTAGTTCATGACACCCCTGTTGACAATGCTGAGGAGCTGGTTTAAAGAATCGCAGTAGCTGACGAAGAAATTCGAAATTCGCCTGGAGTATTCCAGAATGTTCGGATGTCCATGCGTCGAAGATGTGAGGCGTGCATTGTAGCCCGTGGAAGAAACTTCGAACACTTACTTTAATCCATGTACCTTTTGCTTCTTTTCATGTATTATTAAAACGATTTCTCACTTACGGTCTCTTTTCTTTTTATGGTGCTTCTGTGTACAATACCGCTTCAGGAAAGCATTTCCGACCCCACATTGCTATATGATTTCGAGTTGTCAGGATGTACCCTACCCCTCTTAGAAGTTCTGAAACGTTTAACTGAAATACCCTGTATAAACAGTTTTTGTAGATATACGTAATACTTTATAAAACTGTTATTTCGTTCGAATATTGCAGGCATTGTTTTTGTATATAGTGATAGGGAATTCAAATTTTTAATTGAGTTAGCTAGGTAGCTCTAACGTATAATTATAGAAACAGTAATATGTTTCACTGTTTCTATTAGATAGCGTAGTATTGACATTTAATTAATTTAATTTATTGATTTTATTAATTTAAAGTATCATGCCCCAAACTAGAGCAGCAAAGCAACGGGCACAAAGTGGCAGGAGTGCTGTGACTTGGGGGAGAACTGAGGGGGGCGATTCTCCAACGCATCACAGCCTAAAAAAATGTGCAACTTGTGAAATGTTTGCTGAATTATCTGGAACGGAACATGATATTGACATTGGGGGATGTCTTTGTGTGGGCGCGATGTAAGGAGTGTAAGGAAATCAGGCGACAACTCAGCGTTGTTATGAGCCTATATGAGAGTTTGAAGGACAGGGTGGATGCCCTCGAAAGATCTAAATTGAGGGGCCCATCAGGCTCTCAGCTGCCCACATCAACGCCAGAGCTTGCACTTCGTCATCACGCAACACAGCGGCAACCCCCAAGGCAGAATGCGCTGGTCCCTCAGGAACTAGTAGTTGTTGGTGACTATTGTCAGGGAAATGGGAAACATCCTTTGTAAAAAAGATAGGTGGAATAGGACCAGGGTATGTCTGCCAGGGGCAAAGGTTGATGACGTTGTAGAGCAGATATCATCTTTTAAGGGCACAAAAGGTGATATAGTTGTACATGTTGGCACTAATGATATCAAGAGTAGGAGACCAGCAGAATTACTTAACAAGTACAGGTCACTGATGAAAAAAAGCCGTGAATTAGGGTTGAATTTGAAAGTGTCTGCAATTCTGCCCAGACACGATAAGAGGGAGTATATGATGAGAGCCTTGTCGATCAATTCGGCCCTGGAAAGATTGTGCAGGGCTCAAGGGATAGAATTTTTTTCAGCCTGGACTGTACTTGTTAACAGGAGAGACTGCTTCTACAGGGATGGGATACACTTAAATAGAAAGGGTGCAAGAATATTTGCTGATGCTATCGAAGCAGTGTTAGGTGGGTCGGAAAACTGCTAGCTTGGGGGGATACAAGGACTAATAGTTTAACAGTAGCTGTAGGCAGAGGTGAAGGTGATTCTTGCACAACTTCTATTAGAATAAGTAGCGACCTGGAGCGAGGGGTGTTGGGGGTTTCAGGGACGGGTGGCAGTCATTGTGAAACAGGGTAACTAGTTTAATTCCTAGGGTAATTAGGAATAGGAGTAGGAGCATGTATACTTGCATGTATACCAATGCTAGAAGTATAGAAAATAAATTTGATGAATTTGAAGTGTTGGTCAAATCATCAAAGGCGGATATTGTTGGGATATCAGAGACATGGTGTCACACTGATATAAGGAATGCCAAACTGGAATTTGGGGAGTACAATGTGTACAGAAAGGATAGACAGGATAGGAAGGGAGGAGGTGTTATGCTGTTAATTAAGAAAAACATGAAATGAAAAGAAGTGCATCCAGTTGATATAGATGAACAGTGCACTGTTGAGTCAGTTTGGTGTGACATAAGCACTGCGAAAGCAAAAATAAGAGTAGGAGTGTGTTATAGGCTAATGAGTACAATGAACAGTTGTACAGAGAAATAGAGTGGGCTAGTAAATCGGAATGTCTTATAATGGGGGATTTTAACTTCCCAGATATTGACTGGAACTTGTCGGTTGGGCACTCACACACTAGTCAGACTTTTGTGGATTTATTGGATGATTGTTTTCTGCAGCAGCATGTTCGAGAGGCAACCAGAGAAAGTAATACTCTTGATCTGGTTATCAGCAATGATCATTCATGTATTAGGAATTTGCAGATAAAAGAACCACTAGGTGGCAGTGATCACAGTGTACTGATGTGGGATTTACTTAAAGATTTAATTACCATCAGGGGTAAAGGAAAGGGTTTTTGCTTCCGTAAAGGCGAGTACAGTGGTATCCGACAGTTTTTAAATTCTGTACAGTGGGATCAACTGATGATGTTACCAACAGTAAATTCTAAGTGGGAAGCATTCAAGGAATTAATCGTGGATGCTACTAAAAGTTTCATACCTGTTAAGAAATATTGTTCAAGATTTAGGCCTAAACGGTTGTCAAATGAACTAATGAGACTCGTAACAGAGAAGAAAAATGCATGGGATGCATATAAATTATCAAGCGACTCAGAAGCCTATGGCAGATATAAGTTAATCTGTAATCAGGTCACAAAGGAGGTTCGGCAGGCGAAGGCAGATTACGAGAAATCCTTGGCAAAAGATGCTAAGAAAAACAGCAAGGATTTCTTTACTTATATAAACTCTAAAAGGAAGGGGATGAATCTGATTGGTCCACTTGACATCGATGGTTCGACTGTTGATGACCTGCTCAGATAGCAAACAAACTGAATGAGTATTTTGCATCTACATTCACACATGAGGAATTATTAAGGTTTGAAAATGGCAGAAGGTTATCAAATTGTAGCAGGATACTTAATGATTTTGTAATAACTGAGAGCAAAGTGGAAGAGAAACTGTTGAAGTTAAACGTAAAAAAAGCACCTGGGGTGGATGGGATCTATCCAGTTATATTAAAGGAGGCGGCAAAGCAACTAAGCAAACCCTTAGCCATAATTATGAGAGCATCCTTGGACTCAGGGGAGGTTCCCATGGACTGGAGATGTGCAAATGTATCCCCAATTCACAAAGGGGGATCGAAAGGTGACACGAGTAATTACAGACCAGTTAATTTAACTTCTGTTCCGGGTAAAATAATGGAGTCGCTGGTTAAAGATGCATTGCAGGATCATCTAGACAAGACTGCAGCAATAATTCAGACACAGCATGGGTTTGTTAAGGGAAAGTCTTGTCTGACAAATTTGATAGGATATTATGATGTGGTTACAAAGGAACTGGATGCAAAAAATAATTTTGATATCATATATTTGGATTTCAGGAAAGCTTTTGATACTGTTGTGCATGGAAGACTATTGTACAAATTGGAGCAGAATGGTATTAAGGGTAAGTTGCTACAATGGATAAAAGGATGGTTAAGTGCGAGAAGACAGATGGTGGTAATCAATGGGTGCTGCTCTTCTTGGACTAATGTTATTAGTGGAGTCCCACAGGGTTCGCTGTTGGGCAACTGTTGTTTTGTATATTTATCAATGATATTGATGAAGGTATATCAGGCTTAGTGTCGAAGTTTGCAGATGATACAAAGGTTGGCAGGGTTGTTAATGACAGTAATGGCAGTGTGCTACTGCAACAGGATCTAGATAATTTGGGCAGATGGGCTAAGAAGTGGCAACTGAAGTTTAACCTTGACAAATGCAAAGTACTGCATATGGGTAGAAGTAACCCCAGAGAAACGTACCAACTGTGTGGTACTACACTTAAGGTGGTAGAAAATGAAAAAGACCTGGGAGTAATTGTCCAGTCAGATATGAAGTTTTCTGAGCAATGCAGACAGGCTGCCAGGGCAGGTCATGGGGTTTTGTCAATGATATATAGGAATTTTGCTATCAGGGAAAAGGAGGTGATTATCCCTCTGTATAAGGCAATGGTCAGGCCACGCCTTGAATACTGCGTACAGGTCTGGAGGCCTCATTTTAGGAAGGATGTAGATTTACTTGAGCGTGTACAGAGAAGGGCAACAAGAGTGGTGAGGGGAATGAAGGGATCCTCTACCAAGAGAGGCTTAAGTTCTGCAAATTGCAGTGGCTGGAGACTAGGCACCTGCGCAGTGATCTGATTGAGGTATATAAGGCCTTGAATGGGTTGAGCACGCTGAATTCTGATGGGATCCTTCCACTTGTTCAGATTACGAACCTAAGGGGGCATAAATTCAAATTAAGAAAGGACGGATGTAGAATAGATGTGCGGAAATTTGCCTTTAGCCAGCGGGTGGTTAATTGCTGGAACAAACTTCCATCTGTCGTTGTGGAAGTTGATAGGTTGAATAAATTTAAGGAGGAACTGGACAGGCATTTGGAGGGAATGGTGTGATTTTTTTTTTTTTTTTTTGGCTGATGCTGCATAAGCTCATACACTTGCTTTCTTGCATCTCATGCCACTACTACTACTACTATTAACCCAGAAATAGCAACAAACCTTCATATGCCCAGATATTTGCAGGGAGATGTTTCATCAAAGACAAACTGTAATTACTATTCCACCTAAACAGTCATTTACTTCCACCACACACTATTCATTAAGCACATAAAAACCTGCACAGAAGGAGCAACTGGCTGCTATATCTCTACCTCTTACTGCATCCCTCCCTCTACTGAAATCCAGTAGCAAAGAAAAATCACAGAAAACTTAAGTATTGCTGGCAGCACGAGAAAAAATAGTTGAGGTGAAGGAGGTACCAGATAAATAAGCCTTGGAACTTTTTTTCAAGGAAGAAGTGGACACCGGTCAACAGCCATTCTTCCCCAAAAAGGAGAAATTCAAGACTGAGAAGAATAAGTTCTCAACACTTCGAAAGCTAAATTCCTACAGTGGAATTGTCACAGATTCTGGAGAAATACAGATGACTTCAAAAAATGTAAAATGAATCAGAAGCGAGGATGGTCTCCCTCATGGAAGAGTTGTTATTCCTGCAGGCAGCCACACCCATTTTAGCATTTGCTACTCATAAATAACATAGAGGCAGTAGCAATCCAACTTGCAGTTGGATTTTTATTAACAGCCTGCTCCATCTATTTTCCACCTGTGACTGACACCCCCCCAGACAGACCTTGATGATCTTATAATGTGATTGCCTTCCCCCTGAAAGCATCTTATAATGCAGCTGCCTTCCCTGAAAGCATTGATTGCGGTTGAATCAGCAATAGCCAGTGCTCTCAGGGGAAACAATTTCTAACATTTCTATAAGTCTTATTCCCCAGAGTTTCATATCCTGAAAAATAAAAGTGAATTGGAGACATTAACGTTTCCTTCCAAGGGACTCTAGCCATACAACTAACTATTAACAATATGCGAGCTGAAAACGGCACTTTGTCTTTCTCGAGAAAGTGCTGTAGGACCAGATAGCATCCATAACAGGATGATTAAACACCTCTCTCTTCAAAGTTTACGGAGCGCTTTTTCTTTCTGTATAATAGCAGTTTCTGGACTCTTAACACAAGACAGTCATCCTTGCCTTTGCCAAACTTGCTCATTGTGCAGAATCCCGAAGAGAATATTCGGTGGTCCACTTACATGGTAGTTAATTGCAAATGAGCTCTTCTTCAGCGTGCAGTGTAACTTCCAAATAAACAGATCTACTCTGGGCCATTTAATTATATTGGAAACACCCTATCTGAGGTGCTTTTCTGAAACAAGAGCACCTGGTGCTCATGTTCTTCTATATGGAAAAAGTGTATGACACAAGTTGGAGATTTGGTATTTTAAAAGACCCTTATTGCCTTTGTCTTCGAGATGACCTTCCCATTTCTATTTAAAAAAAATTTAACCCATTCATCTTTCCAAATTTGTGTAGGATCCATCCTTCTTGATCCTTTTACCAAGAGGAGGGAGAAATCAAAGAATCGGATTTAAGTGTTACACTTTTTGCTATTAATGTTAATTCCATTACCGAATGATCTCCTCCAAGAGTAAACAATACCTTCTATGTTGACGACTTGAGCATATTTTCCAAGTCATACAACATAAGGGCCATTGAAAAACAACTGCAACAAGCCATTGATCATCTGAACCCCTGGACAATGGCAAGTGGTTTCAGATTCTCACTACAGAAGACTGCATGCATACATCTTTATTGCAAGCCAGATCTTTATCTGGAACATGAATTTAGTTTTGAATGGAATTCCATTAGCACCGAACACAAAATTCTTGGGACTCATATTTGATAAAAATTCGATCTTTCTTCAAAATATTTGGTCATCATCATCAGCCATTTTCAGTCCACTGCAGGATGAAGGCCTCTCCATCAACTTTCCAGTTCCTTCTATTTTGTGCAATGGCCACCAATTTATTACCCACGAACTTGTGAATTTCATCTGTTCATCTCCATCGTTGTCTTCTAAGTTTCCCTCTTGGGTATCATTCTGTAATTTTCTTAGTCCATCATGTCTTCAAGCTATGTGCCCTGCCCAAGACTATTTTAGTTCTTTACTTTTGATAAGAATGTCTTTTACTTGAGTTTGCTGTCTAATCCCTGTGTTTCTCTTCTTATCTAAGAGTCTAATTCCTAATATAATTCTTTCCTTCTTCGCTGTGTAGTTCTCATCTTCTCTTCCATTCTTTTGGTGAGTGCCCAAGTTTCACTTCCATAAGTCATGGTGGGGAGTATACATTGATTCATTATTTTACTTTTCAGACAAATTGAGATATTGCTCCTCAGTATGTGACTAAATTTCCTGAATGCTATCCATCAGAAATTTATCCTTCTCTTGACTTCCAGCCATTTATCATTATTACAGCTAATGACTTGTCCCAGATAAGCATGTGAATCCACCTTTTCAATTACTGCTCATTCGATGATTATATCCCTTTCTGTGGCATATTTGCTCATCATTACCTTTGTTTTAGCCAATTCATCTTTTGTCCAAAATCCTTACTAACTCTGCATACCTGATTAAGATTTTCCTCTAATTCTTTGGGATCATGGCTTATGATCACAATTGTCATCTGCAAAACGTAAATGATTAGGTACTCTCCATTCACATTGACTCGTTTTTCTGCAACCACTCTAATCTTCTGAAAGCTTCCTCAAGAGCAGCAGTAAACAACTTCGGAGATATTGTGTCTCCTTGTCGAACTCCCTTCTCAATTTTAAATTTGCTACTGTCTTTGTCTAGTCTAATAAAGAAGGAAGCGTTCTTATATATTTTCTTCAAAATCATAATATAAAAGGGGTATCTATGCCTTGTCTTTCCAGTGCCCAACACATTGCCTTATGCTGTATGGAGTCAAATACATTTTCATAATCCACAAAGGCCGGGCATAATGATATTTTATATTCATTTGCTTTCTCCATTAGCTGTGATATTACATGAAGGTGATCCATAGTTGAGGATCCTGTCCTAATGCCAGCTTGCTCTTTCGATTGATTCTCATCAAATATTCTTTCTGATCTGTTAGTATTGACCCTTGTGAACAACTTGTAGATGTGGGATAACAAACTAATTGATCTGTCATTCCCAGTTTCTGATTTATCTCCTTTATTATGCAGCAAAACTATGATTGCATTATTCCACACCTTTTCTAATGCATTTTGTGAAGAGTCTTGCCAGTTTCTGTATCATGTGTCTTCCTCCGAATTTTAACAACTCTACAGTAACTTCATCTTCCCCTGGGGCTTTCTGATTCTTCATTTTCTTCAATGCATGTTCTGCCTCATCAGGAAGGATATCGGGCATGTCGTATGTGTTGCTAATTTGTGATCCATCTTCCCAGCTGCTGGCATCATTCTCTCACGCATTGTATAATTCTCTATAGTAGTCTTCTACTATTTGAATTTTGCCTTCTCTGCTATTTATAAGTACACTATCGCTATTCTTCAGTTTTAGTATCATTTGTCTTTCTGTATTACTGTACATGGCTGCTGATTTAAGTCCTTTGTTTTTCCCTTAATGCTTGTTCTACTTTTCTTGTGTTAAATCTTATGTCCTCTCTGAGTCTCTTTCTAATGGCTTTATATAACTCAGTATACTCAGTTTTATCCTTGTCAGTGTTTATCTTGCTCCTCATTTGTCATCTTCGGCTCATCATGACAAGTGTTTCTTGACTAATTTTTTTCTTCTTTGGAATTCTTTTTACCTATAGGTTTCTTGGGCTTTATCACTTTCAGATATTTTGTCACTATGCTCAAAGTGTACAGTTTACAAATGCATTAAAGAAAGTTCTCTTTCCTACTTCATGGGAAGTTATTGGTGCACTTTAATTCATTTGTATCATATACTTGTGTGATCAAAATTAGAGTGTGAGTTCCAAGTGTGCATATGCCAGAGCAGTGTCCTTCGGTGAGCGGATTTTGTTTACCATCAGGCTATTTATATATTTCTACTGGAACATTTAGAACATCTCCTGTCTAACGTCAACATGTATCTTTTGAAAGTAAATGAACTGTCCTTATTCTTTTGGCAAAATCAGTTGTTCCTTCAGTTTACTGTCAAACTGAAATCACTGCCAATCCAATCATGCCTCCTTTAAAATAGATTGTGATCTGAAAGAATTTGAGAAAGTTACTACATCCTTCTAGCCAAATAGGAACACTCCTCCTCAGATCATACTACCAGCCAAGGAACAGCATATCGCGAATTGACTCCACAGAAGAATCCCAAAAAAGATGAGCCATAGTATATCTTTTGAATAATAATAACAAAATCTTTGACAATACATTACCACAGCATTCTTCGACATTAGGAAAGAGAAAAATTGTCATAAAGCCAATCCATACTACAATGATAATAACACTGGGCCTCGTACCCAAAGATGCTTCTGCCAGCTAGATGTAAAACAGATACACAATCAATGAAGATTACAACAATAATTACCACCAGAGATGACTAACTCAGGCATATAAATGTGGCATTCAGTCATTGCTCATAAGGACCCCTTACCTTAGCTGGTTATGCATTTTCTGTCAGAATGTCAGAAGCCTGAGAAATAAGCTAGACATCCTTAAGCAACTATTCCTCTTGCAAATGGCTGATGACAAATATCTATTTCTCAGAAAGACAAATAGATAGCAAGTTCTGGCAAGTACTGCTTCTGCTAGTTACAAAGTATTTTTTTTACATTAAGATCCTCTGCAAGGGATTGCATTTACATTGAAGTTAGCCAATATGCCTATTTCTCCCCACCCATGCTTTTCTACATATGCAAAATTGGTCTTATCTGTTCATAGATTCTCAATATCATATCAGTGTATTAATTAAGAACTATAAACAGAAACCTCAATCTCTGGGTCAATTTAAATGTAAAATAAAAAGTGATTTGATCATAATGGGAATGACCTTTAGCCTCTTGGCAGGGATGGGGATGTCACACCCCACCACAAGGAGGTAGATCACTACTATTTCAGCTCAAAAATACCTGTAAGTCATTTGCATACAGGATCTAATAGACATCTGTAGTCCTATAGATTCCAAATTAAACCTTATTAGGTTTAATTTTGAATGAGGTCTACAGTCCAATTGTCACTAGGCCATCCCAAAGCCAGGAACCCTCCAGCATGACAAACACTGAACTATGGCAGATCTTAACATGGTATAACAAGCAACACCTCCACAGCTATGTGTCATCCCACAAAAGCCAATCAGCTTCATCGACCCCACACTGGCAAACCACTGGGTCGACTCACTTCGGCACACCCATATCACGCATGCACTGTTCTTTGACATACTATAGAGCTCATTCACACCTCTGGATAAAGACAAGACTTATCAACAGCAGAGTGCACTGAGGAGAGCTTCCTCCTCCAGGAGTTCACACAGATAGAGGAGGAAACCTGCTGCGCACACACACACACACCAATGGAAACAGTGAAACGAGGGAAAGTGGAGTTGGCTTTCTGGTCCATAAAGAGATAAAGAAACAAAATTTTGGAATTCAAAAGAACATCACCAAGGGTGTCAAGACTACTACACAGGATTTCTAACAGGTACAAGCTAAAGATTATAATGATTTATGCACCAACATCAAGCAGTGATGATGAAGAAGTTAAAGAAATGTACACCGAAATTGAGAGTCTTCTAGATGACCAGAAAACCCACTACACTATCATTATGGGGACTTCAATGCTAAGGTTGGAAAGACACAAAATAGTGCAGAAAGGGGAACTAAAGGAAATTTTGGAATTGGTGAAAGAAACAAAAGAGGTGAAACACTTGTGGAATTTACAGAATCTCGAGGAATGTCAATAATGGACACTTTTTTCAAGAAAAGGATGAACAGAAAGTGGACATGGAAGAGTCCAGATGGATTAACAACTAATGAAATCGACTTCATCCTAACTAACAGAAGATATATCGTAAATGATATTGCCATCCTGAACAAGGTAAATGTTGGAAGTGATCACAGAATGGTAAGATGCACACGATATAGATGTAAGAAAAGAAAGGAAAAAACTAACTCGAGTAAATAATACGAAGCTCTTTGAAACAACAGAAGAGGAGGAAAAAGCAGTATGTACTGGAACTTAAGAACAAGTTTGAGCTTCTGCAGACTGTTAAGGACCAAAATATCGATGCTTTCTACAGCTTTCTGAAAGTGATAAAGTCCAAGAAACAATAGGTAAAAAGAAGAAAAAATTAGTCAAGAAACACTTGTCATGATGAACTGAAGACGACAAATAAAGAGCAAGATAAACATTGACAAGGATAAAATTGAGTATACTGAGTTATGCAAAACCATTAGAAAGAGACTCAGAGAGGACATAAGATTTAACACAAGAAAAGTAGAACAAGCATTAAGGGAAAACAGAGGACTTAAATCAGCAGCCATGATTAGTAATACAAAAAGACAAATGATACTGAAACTAAAGAATAGCGACAGTGTACTTATAAATAGCAGAAGACTACTATAGAGAATTATACAAGGAGTGAGGGAATGATGCCAGCAGTGGGGAGATGAATCACAAATTAGCAACACATACAACACACCCGATATCCTTCCTGATGAGGTAAAACGTGCATTGAAGAAAATGAAGAATCAGAAAGCCCCAAGGGAAGATGAAGTTACTGTAGAGATGTTAAAATTCGGAGGAAGCAACATCACACAGAAACTGGCAAGATTCTTCAAAAATGCATTAGAAAAGGCGTGACGCCTAAAGAGTGGAATAATGCAATCATAGTTTTGTTGCTTAAGAGAGGAGATAAATCACAAATTGGAAATTATAGACCAATTAGCTTGTTATCCCACATCTACAAGTTGTTCACAATGGTCATTACTGACAGATTAGAAAGAATACTTGATGAGAATCAACCGAAAGAGCAAGCTGGCTTTAGTACAGGATTCTCAACTATGGATCACCTTCACATAATATCACAGCTAATAGAGAAAGCAAATGAATATAAAATACCATTATGCCTGGCCTTTGTGGATTATGAAAATGTATTTGACTCCATAGAGCATAAAGCAATGTTTCGGGCACTGGAAAGACGAGGCATAGATACCTCATATAATATGATTTTGAAGAAAATATATGAGAGCACTACCTCCTTTATTAGACTAGACAAAGATAGCAAATTTAAAATTAAGAAAGAAGTTCAACAAGGAGTCACAATATCTCCGAAGTTGTTTGCTGCTGCCCTTGAGGAAGCTTTCAGAAGATTCAACTGGTCGCAGAAAGGAGTCAATGTGAATGGAGAGTACCTAAACCATTTACGATTTGCATATAACATTGTGATCATAAGCCACGATTCCAAAGAATTAGAGGAAAATCTTAATCAGGTATGCAGAGTTACTAAGGATTTCGGACTAAAGATAAATATGGCTAAAACAAAAGTATTGATGATAAGTATGTCACAGAAAGGGATATTAGCATTAGTTAAAGTCATATGATGCAAGAAAGCAAGCTTATACACATCAGCCAAAAAAAAAAAAAAAAACCTTCTCATTTCACCCATCCACTCGCTCCAAATGTTTATCTAGTTCTGCCTTGAATCTATTTAAGCTATCAACTTCTAGACCGACAGATGAAAGTTTGTTTCAGCAATCAACTGCACGCTGGCTAAAGGCAAACTTCCGCACATCTATCCTACAACTGTCTTTCCTCAGTTTGAATTAATGCCATTTCAGGCAATTATTCTCAGCAAGAGGAAGAATCCCATCATCTTTGAGCAGGCTCAAACCATTCAAGGCCTTATACAGTGCCCAAAACATTGCCTTATGCTGTGTGGAGTCAAACTCATTTTCATAATCCACAAAAGCATAATCCTTTGCTTTCTCCATTAACTGTGATATTACATGAAGGTGATCCATAGTTGAGAATCCTGTCCTAATGCCAGCTTGCTCTTTCGGTTGATTCTCATCAAATATTCTTTCTAATCTGGGACAATCAGATCACCCTACGGGTGCTTAGTCTCCAGACACTGTGATTTGCAAAAATTAAGCCTTTCTTTGTAAGAGCAATCCTTTGTTCCATTCACTAATGTTGTTGCCCTCCTTTGTACTCGTTCCAGCAGCTCTACATCCTTCTTAAAATGAGGCCTCCAGACCTGTATAGAGTACTCAAGGTGTGGCCTGACCATTGCCTTATACAAGGGTACAATCACCTCCTTATGCCTGCTTGGAAAATTCCTGTATATCATTGACAACACACCATGAGCTACTCTTGGAAACCGTCTGCACTGCTTAGAAAATTTCATATCTGACTGCACAATTACCCCAGGTCATTTTCTTTCTCTACCATTCTCAGTGTAGTACTCAACAGTTGATACATTACTCTGGGATTACTACTTCCCATATACTTTACATTTGCCAATGTTAAACTCTCAGCCCATCTGCTCAACTTTTCTAGATCCTGTTGCAGCAGTGTACTGTCATTAGTGTCATTAACAAACCCGCCGACTTTTATATTGTCTGAAAACTTAGACATTAAACCTGATATACCATCATCAGTATCATTAATAAATATAAAAAACAACAATGTACCCAACACTGAACCCTGGTGGACTCCACTAATAACATTATTTCACAAAAAGCAGTGTCCATTAATTACCATTCTCTGTCTTCTCCCACTCAACCATCCCTATATCCATAGCAGCAATTTGCCTCCAGTGCTACACTGCTCCAATTTGTGCAGCAGTCTTTCATGTACAACAGTATCAAAAGCCTTTCTAAGATCCGAATATATGATATCAAAATTATTCTTTGCATCCAGTTCCTTTGTGATCACATCATAGTATCCAATCAAATTGGTCAGCCAAGACTTCCCCTTAACAAACCTATGCTCTGTCCGAGCTATAAATGAAGTCTTGTCCAGATGATCATGCAGTGCTTCTTTAACCAGTGCCTCCATTAATTTCTCTGGAACAGAAGTCAGGAGTGTGCGTGCAGTCACACTGGTCAGGAGCATGAGTACAGTCGCACTGGTCAGGAGCGTGAATGCAGTTGCACAAGCTCTTTGAGTGAACCGGGGTTCAAGCCCGTGACTGCTAAATATGATTAACATTTGTATTGATTGATTTATTGTAAACTCCACTGACCTGGTGGTCATGCCAGAGTATAAACAAGAATTGGGGTCAATTCTCTGGATAAAGAAGGAAGTGAATTGTGCTACCTAAGTAAAGTGTTTCCAATTTAACCTATACAAAGCTGAAAGATGTGATTTTCATTGGGTTTCAGATAAAGAAACTCCTTAATTTTTTTTATTTGAAACAAAGCTACAGGCTATTGAAAAACAGATTAGTTAGTGACTGTTTCACATGATCAATGCCAGAATGCAAACTTGCAATTTTTGTGCCTTGATGCAACTGTGTGTCCATTCAATTGTGGTCAATAAATGAGGGCTGTAAAAGGAAAGGTACATGAAATGAACAACTTTTCCACAGTAGCACACTGATTGAACCATGGGTTATTTGCAATACAGCTGGGATTTTGCTTATCGTCAATCTGTGTTAGAGAGAAGTATAAAGGCTATATACTTTTTTCACGATTTCATATATTCTTTGCTTATGGTGAAGTTATTTTATCAAGTTTAGTATTTTCTACAAGAAGAAAAGGTAAAATATTTTGAAGAAAATGCTTGCTGAATTTTAATTGTTTTTTTATTTGTAAAATAATAAGAGGAGTTTACCTCAATATAGTACGTAGAATACTTCCGTATGATACTCTCCAGAAATTAAAACGAAAAAATCGACAACTTACATTAGAGTAAAATATAAATAATTAAATAATTAAAAACCAATTTAACACAATTCAAATCAATTTAACACAATTCAAATCAATTAAAAACAATTAAAAATCAATTTAACGCAATTAAAAAGAATCTAACGAAAATATTCAAGACGATTTTCCTTCCTGAAGCTGACAACGCTTTTCGACCATATGTCATGATCACAGGAATGAAAATTACCGAATAGGGTTGAACCTGAAACTTAAATAGTGATTATTTGTCTTTGCGCATGTGCGTAAAGGTCCACGCATTGGAAATCAAATAGGGCCGCCGAACATGTTCTGTTTACCAATTTGGTCAATCAATACAATAAAACGTTAACAATGTATTGAAAAAACGACTACATTACTATGGCCCAGTTAAAGGAATTGAAGGCCAGAACATACAATATTCCTTCGGTCAGGTAAAATTACACAAGACCGGATTTCCTATTCAACATATTGTTTCCTACAGGAACTCAGCATTTTCATCCTTAGCCACACATGTATATAACATTATAAAACCCTTTAGACAGGTAATACAATTTGGGATTAAGAACTACAATACATTATTTAATAATCTTAAAGACTGTAGACTTGGCGACAATGACAATTTATTCTCACTAGATGTTACCTCGTTATATACGAATGTAAACATTGAATACACATTAGATATTATTTGGGACATGTTAAATAAAAACTCGACACTGATTAATTATACGAAGCTACCTATTAAGGAATTTTTTAATTAATTAAACTGTTAGTTGAGGCCAACTACATCACCTTTCAAGACAAGGTGTACAAACAAATATTTGGATTACCAATGGGTTTGAGCCTGAGCGGCTTAATGTCAGAGATATATCTCTCAACGATTGAGCATATACATTTGACACCTTTTCGAACCCGTATCACATACTATGGGAGGTATTTAGACGATGTTCTAGTTATTACTGATAGTAGTACTATCCAAGATATTTTAGATTAGTTTAATAATATTCATTCAAGACTCAAATTTACATTGGAAAGGGAGGATACGGATACAAAGTCATTAAACTTTCTAAATTTCATGCTTACCCGGGACTCGAATAAAATACAATTTAGCATCTATCGAAAACCTACAAACACCAGTATGCTTCTACATTATAATAGCTATCACCCGTTCACCTACAAAAAATCGATTATCTTTAATCAATTTCTAAATGCCTATAAATATTCAACGACGGAATCTGCTTTGGACTCAGAAATACAAATATTAACTAGCAGGTTCTTAAATAGGGGTTATTCCATTGCCACAATAAACCGAATTAGGGTACAGGCTAAGGATAGGATACAAAATACTACACCAACAAACAATAGTAATATCAAAAATACTTTATTTCTGTCCCATATGTTGAAAAACAGCTTAATTGATTCTTTAAAGATACCGAGTTTAAAATTGTGGCCAGGCCAATACGGAAGTTACACACTATACTGAACAATCGCTCGGTTCTTTCCGCGTTCGCAACACAAATTAATGATCTGGTATACAACATTTCTTGCGGTGATTGCGACTCGTCTTACCAAGGTTCGACGCAATTTTCTCTTAATATTCGTGTAAATCAACATGAAGCCTCTGTTCGTGCTTCTCGTTCAGCAGCGTCAGAATTAGCCTTTCATGCCATTAACGAAAAACATACTTTTTTATTTAATGAGGCCAAAATACTTAATGTTCAACATAATTATACGCGACTATTAATTGCAGAAACCGTAGAAATTAAATTACATGAGAATTCTGTTAATGTTCAGCGACCATATTTGATCCCCGATGCATGGACCTTTACGTGCATGCGTGAAGACAAATAATCACTATTTAAGTTTCAGGTTCAACCCATTCGGTAATTTTAATTCCTGTGATCACGACATACGGTCGAAAAGCATTGTCAGCTTCAGGAAGGAAAATCGTTTTGAATATTTTCGTTAATTCTTTTTAATTGCATTAAATTGATTTTTAATTTTTTTAATTGATTTGAATTGTGTTAAATTGGTTTTTAATTATTTAATTATTTATATTTTACTCTAATGTAAGTTGTCGATTTTTTCATTTTAATTTCTGGAGAGTATCATACTGAAGTGTTCTACGTACTATATTGAGGTAAACTCCTCTTATTATTTTACAAATATTAATATCAACGTAGAACGTATTGAGTATTACAGCTCTGATTCATTCTATCTAATTGTTTTTTTATGAAAAACAAAACATCATCCTTAGTGTGTGCCTATTGAAAAATTTTGTGAAAAAAAGTGTTTTCCTATAAAATTTTACCTTAAAGGATTATTTTAATGGATCCACAGCCTGGGACATCAGGATTGAAAAGGAACAGGGATGGACAGTATGCCAAAACTGATGACATTGAATCAACTCTGTCATCTGATACCGAAATAGAATTCTGTTCAAATGACGTGGATTCTGATTATTGTTCAGATGTATCTCTTAATTTTAGAACATTATAAACAACAGATGCCGATGTTTCTTCAAGTAATGAATGATGATTAGAGTGATGATTCTTCTCAAATTAAATCCCTTCCATTTGCTAAAAAGTAGTGCCTAAAACCAGTACGTACCCCAGAGAATTTCCCCAAGGTACACAAAGGATCCTCACAAATGTAAACAGCTTCTAATGTGTTAAAGCCATTGTGCATAGATTTCTTGTAAAAAGGAAAGAATAATAATTATGAATAGCTGGTGTTAGCTTTAGTGCACCATTATAAGGTATAGGCTGTTGAGTTTTCCTTGAAAATCCATTTTCTTTATTCCCATCACAATTTTTTCCTTAAATTTGGGCAAGTGAAGCACTTACATCAGGATATATCCATGATGAAAAAGCAGTACCAAAGTTGCTGCGATACTAACATAATGGGAGATTACTGCTGGTTTCTTAAGAGGGGAAAGAAAAATGGACCATAAAAGACTCTCTAACTGGCAAACATTTCTAAGAAAATAGAATGTATGCAGTACATTATATGTTTCATTAAATTTTTTTAAAACGAATAAGACTCATTTTTAATATGTATATTTATTCATTTTTACTTATCCACACATAGTCCTTTGGTTTATTTTGTGTTATTCGAAACTGGTCGTTCATTAAGTTACTAAATTTTAAAGCTATGTTTCAATGGAGAGATATGGCAGAGACATAAATTTGGTATTTTTAGAATCAACAGATCAATTTCTTGAGGAATCTGCAAAACAGGACAGAACATCCGTTCTGTTTTGCCTGACAAATCTGCACGAACCAATGACATTAAAACATTATTGGCGCTGAAACAAATATCAGTAAAATTTTCTTTTCTAAAAAAAGATTTGAATGTATCATAAATTGATCTCCATAATAAAAATGAAGTCATTACAACTGAATTTTGTTTTTTAGTATTTCCCTATGAATAGGCACACTATAGCCCCAGCAGCTTATGTGCCATTAAACCTCCATAACACACACTCACACATTATCCATGACAGCATAATCAGTATAATAATATTGTCTACAACTCATTTGGAGAGTTTTAGGTTTGATTCTCATCACCAACTGGAAGAAGTTCTCTTCAGTCAGTCAAGGCTATAGTTGGCTGATCTCATGCAAAGGGAGTAGGTTTTTCTCCTGTGAATTATTCTAGATTTTTCAACCTTCACAACATAAAAATTGGCCCGTGAATACATAATCCTATAGACAAAATATACACAACACAGATATGAGTGACAAACTCCAGTGCCATTAAAATAATAATCTGATTTTTGTTTTAATACCAGTGTGCAACAGATGTGGGATGGGGTGTGATGAGGAAAGAGAAATAATTCCTCTGTTCTCATACGCTGAACAGATAACAGTAAAAATACTGTAAAATATATTGTATAAAATATGTTCCTATTACTTGATTTTTTCTTTCTCTTTAGGCCATCAAGCAGAAATTGTTAAAATCAAAATCTGGCAAAACCAGAGCTGGACACCCACAAGAAGAAGACAAAATAGAAGTGATACTTGGCACTAAAAAGCTCATGGTAAGCATTTGACAGAGAACCCCCCTCCTCTTTTTCATTTTAAACTGCTTACATGATGTGCATAGTTGAGGAGAATCCATTCATGAAATTAAAATGTTATACATTTTTCAGCCAGTAATTAAATAAAATCTAAAATAAAATTCTTTAGCCATATTTCATAGTATTATTATAGCAAACCATCATCTTTTGTAGTTTTTATAATCCACCATAAAATTTTGGAGTTATATAATTTTTCAGTCATTTACACCACATTGTCAACAAAAGTTTAGAAAGGAATAGCGAAAGCTTAAAAAGCGGTACTCACCTTGAAATTAATCTGCGATGGTTTACTTAGGAAGCGTGGTTAATGTTTAAGTTGAATTGTTGAATTGAAAATTAAAAGGGAGGGAAGTAGATAAAAGTTGACTGAGTTAAATAGGCGCAAGGAAATAGAAGTGTACACATCCAATCCTTGGTTGTCATCGAAATAAAGAGAAGAAGGAATGATTAAAAACTATGTAAGTGAATCCGATGAAGCCAATAGTCTTTACGAGGACTTTCGTTAGTTAGAGAACGTCTTCAGTTGGCAATGTGTGGGGAGAGAACGCGCGTGATATTTTAAGAATAAAAAATTATACTCTCGTGATGCCTTTTTTGACATGTGGGAACTTTAATCTCGAGAGGTTCCAAATTGGGGAAAGATTGAAGGGGAGTTTAGAATTTAGAATTTTGAGGTTAGAGTGGTGCTTGTACCATTCAATAACTAGGGCTTCATATTGGAGTATTCTGTAACTGGATTTTAGTTTAATGATTGAAATGGCAGAGTCGATGAGCGGGTTGTGGTTGTGAGTCTGGGCATGAGTTGTAAGTTCTGTGACAGATTGGTTGGACATGAGACTATGAAAATGGTAGTATGCACGGGTATTGGATGTTTTTGATGAGCCAAATTTAGTAGTGGTACTTCCGATATAACATGTGTTGCAGTTTGGTTGACAATTGATGAGGTATATAATATTATTAAGGTCGTTTGTAGGATATTTGTATGAGTCTTTATAGGTGCTGAAGAAGGATCCTAATTTGTTGTAGGTGGAAAAAACAAGGGAGATATCAGTGTTGTTAAATAGGCGTCGGAACTGTCCTGCTAGTTCATTGTGGTAAGGGAGGACTATGCGGATGTTTGTTTTATTTTTGTCTTTGGTTGGGGTGTTAGATTTAATTTTATTTTTAGCGTTAAGGATTGTATTTAAAATAAGTTGGTGGGGGTAACCTCTGGATATAAATTTGTCGGTGATATACTGTATTTCATTGTGAAGGTCAGTGGGTAAGGAACTGTACTTTAGTGCATTGTGAATTTGGTTATATAAGACTGCCTTTTTAGTGTTTAGAGGGTGATGAGAAGCAAAATGTAAGTATTTACCGGTGTTTGTATTTTTCCTGAAAATTTTCGTATTTAATTTTGTGCCTGTTATATAGATAGTAAGATTAAGGAAATTAATCTGATTATTTTGTCCAATTTCAAGGGTGAATTTAAGTCTATCGTGTACAGAGTTAAGTTTTATGAAGAGGTTATCAATAATGGATCTGTTGCCTATTACAAGAATGTCGTCGGCATAGCGCATGTATAGTTTTAGTTCAGGGGGAAAGGGGTGTAGAATTTGGCTTTCAATGGCGGCTAGGTAGATTTCAGATAATGGGGCTGAAATCCCTAGTCCCATTGGTAAGCCAAATATTTGTTGAAAGATTTTTTTGTTGAATCTAAAAAATCTTGCTTCTAATAGAAGGATGGTGAGTTCAAGGATATGGTCTATAGAAAGGGAGGTACGTTTTGTTAAGGTATCGTCTGTTTCTAAGAATTTGCGTAGGGCTTGTAAAGTAAATGGGATATGGACATTCGTGTAAAGAGAAGTAACGTCATAGGAAGCTAGGATGTCTGTATCGGATATTGTGATATTATTAATTTTTTGAAAAGCTTGATTGGTGTTATTGATCTTGAATGTGGAAAATTTAGTAAGGGGGGTTATGATTTTAACCAGGAAGGAGGATAAATTAGCGAAAGCTGAATTGCTGTATGATACAATTGGTCTTAAAGGGTGGTCAGCTTTGTGTAACTTGATAATCCCAAACATGTGGGGGAGGATGTTATTGCGAATTCCAATTTGCTGTAGTGTGGAAAGGTTGATTTCCTTATTTTGCCTGAGTTTCCTGAGAATTATATCGAGTTTATTTTTATTCTAACACCCCAACCAAAGACAAAAATAAAACAAACATCCGCATAGTCCTCCCTTACCACAATGAACTAGCAGGACAGTTCCGACGCCTATTTAACAACACTGATATCTCCCTTGTTTTTTCCACCTACAACAAATTAGGATCCTTCTTCAGCACCTATAAAGACTCATACAAATATCCTACAAACGACCTTAATAATATTATATACCTCATCAATTGTCAACCAAACTGCAACACATGTTATATCGGAAGTACCACTACTAAATTTGGCTCATCAAAAACATCCAATACCCGTGCATACTACCATTTTCATAGTCTCATGTCCAACCAATCTGTCACAGAACTTACAACTCATGCCCAGACTCACAACCACAACCCGCTCATCGACTCTGCCATTTCAATCATTAAACTAAAATCCAGTTACAGAATACTCCAATATGAAGCCCTAGTTATTGAATGGTACAAGCACCACTCTAACCTCAAAATTCTAAATTCTAAACTCCCCTTCAATCTTTCCCCAATTTGGAACCTCTCGAGATTAAAGTTCCCACATGTCAAAAAAGGCATCACGAGAGTATAATTTTTTATTCTTAAAATATCACGCGCGTTCTCTCCCCACACATTGCCAACTGAAGACGTTCTCTAACTAACGAAAGTCCTCGTAAAGACTATTGGCTTCATCGGATTCACTTACATAGTTTTTAATCATTCCTTCTTCTCTTTATTTCGATGACAACCAAGGATTGGATGTGTACACTTCTATTTCCTTGCGCCTATTTAACTCAGTCAACTTTTATCTACTTCCCTCCCTTTTAATTTTCAATTCAACAATTCAACTTAAACATTAACCACGCTTCCTAAGTAAACCATCGCAGATTAATTTCAAGGTGAGTACCGCTTTTTAAGCTTTCGCTATTCCTTTCTAGTCCATTAACACGGTACTTGAAGATTTCTAAAAATTTCGTATCAACAAAAGTTTAATAAATATAATGAAAGGGATGACAGATGTAATCACATTTCATTCCATTTTTTTATACGTTAATCATTCCACATGGAAACATCCTGCTTTAAAAATTAAAGCAGGACTTCTCTCAGCCCGGACCCCAAGCATTTCAATGGCCAAGTGAACCTTGTGTGTGAATAGAACATTTTTCCTTTTCTGAAAGTTATATATTCCAATTTTAAAGTAGCCCTACTTAGTTAAAAACACAAAGAAGAGAGCCCAGAAAATGGAAAGTAACTTTTTCTTTAATTTCATTTCATTTTACTAACTGTACAAACCCCCTGCACTTGGCCAATAAGCAATACTGCTCCGGCATTCCCATGACACAGCCAGAAACTTGGAAGATAAAAACGACACCAGGGCCGAAAGTCATAACCACGTACTGTGACGTATTTCCATCACTGGAGTCTTGATGTTAATGTCTTGCAAAATATACAAACCTGATTTTAACAGCTCTAGTACCAAATGATTAAGAATAAGTGTTCCATGTAAACAGAATTGTCCATCATTCCTGATATTCCACTGACTATTGGATCAGCCACTGAACAAACTGTCACCTAATTAATTGGAAGGAGGAGTCTATTGTTCATCATTGTGCACTAATGAATTGATTGAGACTACACTATTGTATCACGTTTCAATCATTCAGAAATGCTATAATTCAGAATTATTGAAATAGCTCGATGCCAAAAGCATAAACAATTCTAGTTATGTCTGCAATTCTGCCCAGACACAATAGATGGGAGTATATAATGAGAGACTTGTCAATCAGTTCGGCCCTGGAGAGATTGTGCAGGACTAATGGGCAGAATTTTTCTCACCATGGTCTGTGCTTGTTAACATGAGAGACTGCTCCTACAGGGATGGGATACATTTAAATAGAAAGGGTGCAAGAATATTTGCTGATGCTATCGAGGCAGTGTTAGGTGGATTGGAAAACTGCTAGCTTTAGGTGATTCACAGACTAATAGATTAACAGTAACCGCAGGCAGAGGTGAAGGTAATGCTTGCACTGCTTCTGTTTTAATGATCAACAGCCTGGAAAGGAAATTGCTGGGGATTTCCAGGACTGCTGGGTGTTATCATGGAACAAGCAAATACATGGGCTGTGTTAAGGTAACTAAGAGTAAGAACAGGTGCATGTATACTTGCATTACACCAATGCTGAGAGTTTAGTAAATAAATTTGATATGCTGGTCAAGACATCAAAGGCAGATATTTTTTGGATATCAAACACATGGTGTCACACAGATATAAGCAGTGCAGAATTTGAATTTGGGGAGTACAATGTGTACAGAAAGGACAGACATGATAAGAAGGGAGGAGTGGTTATGCTGTTAGTTAAGAAACACACAAAATCTAAGACAGTGCATCCAGCTGACATGGGTTTATAGTGAAATGTTGAGTCAGTTTGGTGTGACATTAGCAGTGTAAAAGCAAAATTGAGAGTAGGAGTGTGTTATAAGCCTAATGACTCTGATAAGTACAATGAAAAACTACAGAGAAATAGGGCCAGTAAATCAGATTGTCTTGTAATGGGGGATTTTACCTTCCCAGGTATTGACTGGAACTTGTGGATTGGTCACTCGCACACTACCATGTGGATTTATTGTATGATTGTAATCTATAGCAGCATGTTCGAGAGGCAACCAGATGGAGTAATACTCTTGATCTGATTATCAGCAGTGATTCTTTATGCATTAATAATCTGCAGATAAAAAAGGAACCGCTAGGTGGCAATGATCACAGTTTACTGATGTGCGATTTACTTTTAAAAAAAAAAGTGTTTAACTTGGTGTATTATAGCCTTAGATGCTAATGCACCATAAAATCCTAAAACAATCAACCAACTTAAAGTTGTAACTGCCATCAGGAGTAAGGGGGCGGGGTTTGCTTTCGTAAAGGTGACTATGGTGGTCTCAGACAGTTTTTGAATTCTATACTGTGTGACCAACTGATGATGTTGCCAGCAGCAAATTCTAACTGGGAAATGTTCAAGGAAGTAGCCTTGGAAGCTACTACGCTTTTAATACCAACTAAGAAATACTGTTCAAGCTTTAGGCCTAAATTGATGGCTGATGAACTAATGAGATTCGTGGCAAAGAAGACTGGTAGATATAAGCTAGTCCATAATCAAGTCACAAAGGAAGTTAGGCAATCAAAGGCAGATTATAAGAAATCTTTGGCAAAAGATGCAAAAAACACCCAGTAAAGGCTTCTTTATTTATGTAAACTGTAGAAGAAAGGGGATGAATCAGATTAGTCCACTTGACATCAACAGTTTGATTGTTGATGAACCTGCTGAAGTATCTGACAAACTGAATCAGTGTTTTGCATCTACATTCACACATGAGGAAATCTGTAGGGGAGGTGGAGGCCAGAAGATTTATCAAACTCTGGCAAGGTTTAATCTCGTCCTCTATCTAAACCAAGGTTTAGATAGAGGACGAGATTTTAAAGTGGAGTGTGGAATAAAGGATTCCATTCCTACAAGAATAATTGCCGACCGGGCTAGCCAGGTGGGTAAATTGCCTGCCTGGCAACCCAAAGGTCGCAGGTTCGAATCCCGCCTCGGGCTTGGATCAGAGTAAAATGCAAAAACTTTGGGAGGTTCATTATGGCCACCGAAGCTGATGTGCCAACAACTAACAAAAAAAAAAAAAAAAAAAACAACAATAATTTCACTGATGTGATATGAGCAAACGTTGACATCAGAAGAAAAGAAATCTTACAGGTCATCCCATTTTGCATTCTTGTAATGCCAAACAACACGAGGTTGGGAATAGCCGTGAGATAAAGGCTCCATTGGAGAAGAGACAATCACCAAGTTGTGATCTGAAGTGCATAAAGGACCTCTCACTTCGACCGTGTACTTAGAAGGGTTGTTTGTGAGAAAAAGATCAAGCGTGTTGGCTGTATGATTAGGATTGTCCGGTATTCTTGTAGATAAATGAACAGTCTGTGCAAGGTCATTAGTAATTGCAAAAGCCTCAGCATCTCGACCAGCTGGGTCGGTATGACTAGAAAACGGAAGCCAGCTGGAGTTGTGAACGTTAAAATCACCAAGGAAAATTACCTCACTGTTAGGAAAGTTGGACTGGACAAAGTCAAGTTGCATAGAGAGGAAGTCAACGAGCTCCAAGTGGTTAGTGGAGTTGGGAGAACGGTAGAGACAACAGATGAATTTGACACAATGAGGTAGAGAGATTTTAAGCCAGAGAAGATCATAAAGAGGAGATTTCAAATTACCAAGTCTCAGACAGGGAATACCGGAATGGTCGGGTTAGATATTAAGTTTTGTGGGCAGTGCAGACATTCTGCAAGAGTAGCTCATGGTGTCTTATCAGTGATATACAAGAATTTTGCTAGCAGGGAATAAGGAGGTGATTATCCCCTTGTATAAGGCAATGGTCAGGCCACACCTTGAGTACTGTATACAGGTCTGGAGGTCTCATTTTAGGAAAAATGTAGAGCTGCTGGAACGAGTACAGAGAAGGGCAACGAGATTAGTGAGTGGCACAAAGGGTTGCTGTTACCAAGAAAGGCTTAAGTTCTGCTAATTGCAGTGTCTGGAGAGTAGGCATCTGTGAGTGATCTAATTGAGATGTTATAAGGCCATGAATGGTTTGAGCAAGCTCAATGCTGATGGGATTCTTCCTCTTGCTCAGATTATTCACCAGAGGGGACATAAATGTTAAGGGCAAGTTGCCACAATTGATAAAAGGATGGTTGAGTGGGAGAAAACAGATGTGATAATCAATGGACACTGCTTTTCGTAAGTTCAAGGCAGAACTAGACAAATATTTGGAGTCAATGGATGGATGAAATGGGAAGGGTGGATTTTTGGTTTGGCTGATGCTATATAAGCTCACTTTCTTGCAACATACACCTCTACTAATGTTAATGCTAATTATACACAAATCATCAAGAAATCTTGAAGTACGAGGGAGGAGTATTAAAAAGTTTATACCCTTAGCTAGAAATAATAGCCCTAGAAATGTGAAACTTCACAGGAACTTTAATCCTTTTCTATGTATTATCCAAGTATTGTAACACCATTCTCCTATCTGTGGATCAGCTGTTTAATGCCTTGATCATAGAAGTCCACACTTTTTCACTCAAGTAAAAACTAGAATAGGCATAAACAGATATTTTGAAAGTCATAAATAAGCGACAAGCGGCATTATAAGTTGTCATTGGGAGATTAGTGTACCTATTATCTTGCAATCCCCGCTGTCTTCACACCTACCGCTCAAAACAAAAAAAAGAAGAGACCAAATGTTTAGTTTGTTTTAGTGCGTCGCGTCAATTGTTGTGTTCCATTGCAGCACAAAAGGACAAATTTTGTTTCATTATTTATGTCAGGGATGTCAGAATTTTTTTTATAGTAATTATTTTTTTTTGTTTAGAAATTACAAAAATGATGGGTAAACACAAGAGTTGCGTTTTCAGTTAAACAAAAACTTGAAATTATTAAAAAGTTTGAAAACAATGCATCTGTTAAATCTCTAATGAACCATTATAATGTTGGTGACCGAATCATACGCAACATCATAAAGAATAAAGAGAAGCTATTAGATTTAAAATCAACATCACAAAAAATAAATGGAAGCATTGTATTGGACATGCAAGTAGTGCTTGGTAAGTTTTTTCGTTTTTTATTTATCGTCATATTTTTTACGTAGGTTGCTGAACATTTTTCAATACAGTAAGTCCCCGACTTATGCAACTATGGTTTTACGTAAATTTTTTTTTCACTCAATTATTTTTATTTTTTTTTTTTTAGGATTGTAAAATTTAAAACAAACAAAAATCAATAACGACGATCACGGCATGCACAAATTGCACAAGTGAGATACGGAGTACAAGCAAAAAAATAGGAAAGAGAAGATTCTTACAATTTATTTATGGTTTTTTTTTTTTTATATCTATATGACTGAAGATTTCAGTGAAGGGGACACATTTCACCATAATAACGTAAAAACCCACAAAATTCCAGCTATCGGTATTATCGCAAATGCAATAAAATCGAGTTTACTACCCGTTTATAATTAGATGCACGAACAGAAAAGCCCAGTAATCCGGAAGGTGCAAATTGTTTAATGGCAGTGACCTCCAGAAATGTGCTTTAGTAAAATGTGAGTCCGCGTGAGGTGATAATAGGGTTCCCCCTTAACCTTGTGAAGTTCTTTTCAGAAAATTTCATTTTGACCGTTATCATGGTGCCGACTAAGAGAATAAGTGACAGCGCTACTAGTAAATCTATCAACAAAAGGAAAGCAATCAATTTGGATCAGAAAATTAAACTAATAAGTATGTATGAAAATGATCAAACATTAACAAGTATCGTGCAGAATTCAGATTTGTCAATAATAATACAGTAGCAATATGTTATTAGTCATTCCCGAGTTATGTAAAACTCGACGAAGTAAGAAGTCCTGGAACGTATCTCTTACGTATGTGAGGGACTTTTGTATTTTTGGATTATCCAAGATTTGTTTTTTATCATCGATCCCGGAAAATCGAGAGTCTGCTGTAATTCATTTTTATTGTATTTTACAAAAGTATCGGTCTGCTGTGGATTGGAAATAAAAGAAACTGGTCCTTCACCACAGATAATTTGAGAAGCACTAGTCTAAAAAATAATATCTGTGTCTTCTCCGCATTTCTATCAACGTGCCTACTGCCATCTTAATGTCTAGTTACCCACTATCATCACTCCAAGAGCGCTTGTGCCAGTCGACCTGAAAACTTCTGGAGGTAAGGAAATAACAAACAGGAACCCACAAGTAATTCCTGCACAGGGCCCTGCAAGTAATGCTTGAACAGGGCTCGCCAAATTTTGGGGCCAGCTCTTCTTGGTAGATTTACTAGTATTGCTGTCATTTATTCTTAGTCGGCACCATAATAACAGTCAAAATTAAATTTTCTGTAAAGAACTTCAGAGGGTTAAGGTGGCAACACACTATTATCACCTCACGCAAACTCACATGCTCACATTTTGCTAAAATACATTTCTGGAGGTCACTACCATAAAACAGTAAAAACAGTTGCAGTTTCCAGTTTATTGGGCTTTTCTGTTAGTGCAATTCATTATAAACAGGTAGTAAACTCGATTATATTGCATTTGCGATAATACCAAAAGCTGGAATTCTGTGAATTTTTGCGTTATTATGGTGAAATGTGTGCCCCTTCACTGAAATCTTTAGTCATATAAAAAAAAAACATAAATAAATTTTCAGAATATTCTCTTCATTCCTATTTTTTAAGCTAGCTTCTAACTCTTGTTACTCCATATCTCACTTTTGCAATTTGTGCGTGCCGTGTTTGTCGTTATTGATTGCTATTTTTTTTTTTTTTTTTTTGTTTACTGTTTTAATTTTTACAATCCTAAAAAAAGAAGAAAAAATTGAGTGAAAAAAAATTTAGTTATGTAAATTTTTTTAATATATTAAATATATTTTTAATATATTAAATTTTTTTTGTATATTAAAAGATGAAGCACTTTTAACCTATGTGAGATCTAAATATATGTTTTATTTCCAGTTGGAAGTCATATGTACCTACTGCTTCATTTGTAATTTCCCTTGCTGCTTCATTAAAAAGAACAGAATTACCAAATATTTAGAGTATGTCAAACCTTTGGCTATTCTATTGAATGTTTATTCACATAACCATTCAAAATGAGCTTCTTCGGGAATCTACATTAATTGCCATAGGTTTGACATTATGACATCTAATTTCCATCTCTATGTAATTTTCAAATGGAAATAAAGAGATATTTAGATCTAACATAAGGTTAAAAGTGTTTCAGTCATCTTTTAATAAACTTAGCAATGACTGTGCCTTCAGTGAACAAAGATCCATAGAAACCAATATTGAAAAGGGCATACTATACCACACTCAACTTGTTGAAAATGGAAGGGATTGTAAATAACAAAGGTTTGACATTATGTAAAACCTTTGTTATTTACATTCAAACGTTTGACAATTCAAAAACCTTTGACCATTGTAATCTGATCAACATTGGTTATTATAAGGATGTTTCTAAATCCTAATAATGAACATTTTGTTTATTCACATACCATTTAAAATGAGAATGTTCAAAATCACTAAATACATGTTTGCCACTTTCATTTTGAGATAACTATACCTGGTAATTGTATTTATATTCACGTTTTTTTGTGAGAGAGAAGGTGAGGACAGACATCACATTCTTTTCTTAGGAAGGGTCTGTTTGTTTTGGCTTTGTCCATTACATTAAGCAAGCACATGGGTGGGTATCTATAGGCAGTTATGTTCTTTCTGCTAACTGGAGAGGCAGTCCAGTTCTTCATATGGCTTTACTAAATGTTAAACAGTATTTTTTTGCTGTGAGTTACATAATCCAAGTTTTTAGTACTGTGATCACAGAATTTCCATTTTTGTAGTACTTTTTCTCAATTGAAACTTTCTTCTCATTATGTAAGCCACCATGATGTTTAGGATTTAAATGACACAATTCCAAAGTTGTAAACATAAACTCCAAATATGTAAACAGAATTGTTCTAAATTTTGTTATGAGATGGCAGGCATTATAAAATTATTTGATTTGATGAATAAAAATCCACCTTATATATTAAGCAAAGAGTCAAACTGGCTGATAAAAATAGAGTTGAATTTATAACTAACTGACTTTTGCAGCCTTTTACCAAGGAGTATTTTTATTTCTTCGTATCACCATTTGCATAAATAACTTATTTTCTTTATTATTAACTGTATATTATTTTCAAATTTTTCCATTAAATTAATTGGGTTGTTTGTTTCCAATTTTATAGGGTGGATACAAAAAAACCCATTTTAGCCATTCCTGAAAGAAAACTCATTTTCTGATTAATTGTGTTATTCAACAGATGTGTTTGAGAAGCAAGAGACAAGTATTTCGGAGCCCATAATTTTTTAAAAATTATATTTGCTTTACAAGCAGCAATCATTAACCAGCAGTACACATTTCTAGATAAAAAATTTAAGCATAAATTTTTTATCCAGAAATAGAAATTCACATTAATAAAAATTTACATTAATTAATTTATCTTTATTGGGATCATGCAGCATTATATTTTGTATATGATTACTGTGTGTAATACATTTAAAATATAGTATGTGCGATAACTTATTATGATGTAATGATTTATTTAAAGTATATAAAAGAAAGATGTATCTAACTGATTTTGTATATATATAAATAAATGTATAAATGCATGTAAGTATGTATATATTAACTGATTGAAAATTAAAAAAACAAATGTTTTTAAATTTTTCTGTGAAATTTAGTTTCATTAAAATACAATTACCACCTGACACAAAGTTAATTGAAGAACACACTTCAATGCATAAAATATTAGCACAGTGAAAGCTTTGCTATGCAGCATACATGAGGATTAGAGCATTTTGATTATCTAAATGTTCCAATTATCTGAGCATCCCATCAAGCTGAGAAAAACCAATTGATAACAATAGTAAAACAAAAAGTATGGATATGACCATTGTAAAACTATATTGTAGCCATCAAAAAGTAAGTATAGGATAAATAGAAACGAGTACAATTTACTCTTATTTTATTAAAAACTTACCACTTGGTGGCTTACAACCAACTTTAGTTTTTGTATTTTTCTAAATTATCATTAAATTGATATGGCATTTAAAAAATCTCCCATATGTTATAATGATGTGTGTCTTTCTATACTACATATGAGGTATGGCAAAAAATTCTGGTCTGGTGCAATAAAAAAAACAAAGTGAAGGAGCTCAAAAATGATTTTATTTTTATTCAATTACCTGATTCAGTACACTTATTACACCATTAAAATTTCTGAAAATAGTCATCGAAGGTGTACGAAGCTATGGTATTCAGTTCAGCAGTTATGAATTTCTTTATGTCCTCAACATCCTGAAATCTCTTCTTTGAGGACAGTTTTCACCTTGGGAAAGTGGCAGAAGTCCACTGGTGATAGCTTTGGAGAATAGGGTGGATGGTTGATCTGTACGATGCCATACTTTATCAGAAATTTCTCTCAAAATTGTAGCCTCACCCAGGAAATGCACTTCAGTAGTCTTTGAAGCACCTGCATATAGAATACAGCAGTGATTCTCTCCCCTTCAAGTGTACATTCCCTGTGAATCACACTGTTTGTTGAAAAACACGATCAACATCATATTGATCTTGGACTTTTGTAAACAAGACTGAAACACCAACTCTCATCTCCAGTGACAATACGGTCGAGGAAATTAGGGTTGTCGTGAGAAGTCTGGATGAAACCTTCACATAATGGCATTCTTCATTGCTTTTCCTCATTTATGACACTGTACAGCACAGACCCTCCTTTTTCCTAAATTTTCATGCAGAATCTGACAGATCATCTCCTTATTCATATCCAACTCATCAGCCATCATTGAAAGGATCAACCGACGATCTCTTGCAACTATTTCCCGAACTTTTACAACTCTATGCTCACATCAAGAAGTTAATGGATGCCGACTTCTTGAGTTATCACGAACATCCTCCGACTTTGAACCACTTATACAACTTAACATTTCATCACCATAAACAGTTTTTAACACCATGTTTCTGTTGCAGAATTGCCCGATTCACATATTCTTTTACAATATATGTGAATCAGATTGCAAATAAAGAAGTTGACAAAGTTGCAAATGAAATCAATAATATTGTACATTGATGTAATTATAAAGTTTTACATTTTTTTTTTTTTTTTTGGTATTGTGGACAATAACAACAGCCACATGTAGAATTGAAATGCCTATGCACTTGGAAATATTAAAAGATATGGACGATTATAATGGGGGATTTTAATTTCCCAGATATTGACTGGAATTTGTATGTTGGTCACTCATACACTAGCAAGGCTTTTGTGGATTTATTGGATGATTGTTTTCTACATCAGCATGTTCGGGAGGCAACTAGAGGGAGTAATATACTTGATCTAATTATCAGTAGTGATTTTTTATGCATTAAGAATCTACAGATAAAGGAACCACTAGGTGGCAGTGATCACAGTGTACTGAAGTGGGATTTACTCAAAGAGGTAACCACCAATCAGTGGTAAAAGGAAGGGTTATTGCTTTCTTAAAGGCGACTATGATGGTCTGAGACAGTATTTAAATTCTATACAGTGGGACCAACTGATGATGTTACCAACAGCAAATTCAAAATGGGAAGCATTCAAAGAACTTATCTTGGAAGCTACTAGGCTTTACATACCAACTAAGAAATATTGTTCATGGTTTAGGCCTAAATGGAAGTCAGATGAACTAATGAGACACATGGCAGAGAAGAAAAATGCATGGAATACATATAAATTAACACGTGACACAGAAGCCTATGATAGATATAAGCTGGTCTGTTACCAAGGAGGTTAGGCAGGCAAAGGCAGATTAGGAGAAATCTTTGGCAAAGGATGCAAAGAAAAACAGCAAAGAGTTCTCTTATGTAAACTCTAGAAAGAAGGGGATGAATCAGATTGGTCCACTTGATATCGAGGGTTCAACTGTTGATGATCCTGCTCAGGTAGCTAACAAACTAAATGAATATTTTGCATCGACATTCACACATGAGGAGTTATTCAGCGAGGGGAATGCCAGAGGTGTATTCAGCTTTGGCAGTAAGCTAGATAATCTTGTAATAACTGAGAGTAAAGTGGAGAAGAAATTGTTGAAGATAAACACAAGAAAGGCACCTGGGGTGGATGGGATCTATCCAGTTATATTAAAGGAGGCAGCAAAGTAAGTAAGCAAACCCTTAGCCATAATTATGAGAGCTTCCTTGGACTCAAGGTACCCATAGACTGGAGATGTGCAAATATGACCCCAATTCACAAAGGAGGATCAAAGGCTGACACAATTAATTATAGACCTATGAGTTTAACTTCTGTTCCAGGAAAATTAATGGAGGCACAGGTTAAAGAAGCACTGCAGGATCATCTAGACAAGACTTCAGTTATAGCTCGGACACGGCATGGTTTTGTTAAAGGGAAGTCTTGCCTGACCAATTTGATTGGATACTATGATGCAGTCACAAAAGAGCTGGATGCAGGGAATAACTTTGATATTATATACTTGGATCTTAGAAAGGCTTTTGATACTGTTGCACATGGATGACTGCTGCACAAATTGGAGCAGTGTGGCATTGGAGGCAAATTGCTGCTATGGATGAAGGGGTGGTTGAGGGGGGAGAAGTCAGAGAGTGGTAATCAATGGACACTGACCATCGTGGACTAATGTTATTAGTGGAGTCCCTCAGGGTTCAGTGTTGGATCCATTATTGTTTTCTGTATTTATAAATAATATTGATGATGGTATATCAAGCTTAATGTCCAAGTTTGCAGACGATACAAAGGTTGGCAGGGTTGTTAAGGGCACTACTGACGCTATGCTGCTGCAACAGGATCTGGAAAGGTTGAGCAGATGGGCTGAGAGGTGGCAAATGAAGTTTAACATTGACAAATGTAAAGTACTACATATGGGAAACAGCAACCCCAGAGCAACGTATCAACTCTGTGGTACTACACTGACAGTGGTAGAGAATGAAAAGGACCTGGGGGTAATTGTGCAGGTAGATATGAAGTTCTCTGAGCAGTGCAGACGGGCTGCAAGAGTAGCTCATGGCATCATATCAAAGATATACAGGAATTTTTCTAGCAGGGATAAGGAGGTGATTATTCCTTTGTATAAGGCAACGGTTAGGCCACACCTTGAGTACTGTATACATGTCTGGAGGCCTCATTTCAAGAAGGATGTAGAGCTGCTGGAACGAGTACAGAGAAGGGCAACAAGATTAGTGAATGGAGCAAAGGGTTGCTCTTACGAAGAAAGGCTTAAATTTTGCAAATTACAGTACAGTGTCTGGAGACTAGGCACCGGCGAGGTGATCTGATAGAGGTGTATAAAGCCTTGAATGGTTTGAACATGCTCAATGCTGATGGGATTCTGCCTCTTGCTCAGAATAATCACCTGAGAGGGCATAAATTCAAATTGAGGAAAGACAGATGTAGGATATATGTGCGGAAATTTGCCTTCAGCCAGCGGGTAGTTGGTTGGTGGAACAGACTTCCATCTCTTGGTGTGGAAGTTGATAGCCTAAATAAATTTATGGCGCAGCCGGACAGGTATTTCGAACGAACGGTTCGGTGAAGTGGAAGTGTTGGTTTTTTTTTTTTTGGCTGATGCTGCATAAGCTTGCTTTCTTGTATCATATGCCTCTACTAATGCTAATCGATTGGATGCACTTCCTTAGAATTTGTGTTTCTTAACCAACAGCATAACCCCTCCTCCCTTCCTCTCCTGTCTATCCTTTCTGTACGGGGCGCCTCCGTAGCCAGGTGGGAAGGAGCAGCAGTGCGTAGCACACGCTTCTTGATTAGACCGGGGTTCAAGCCCGTCACCACCAAATACGGAGCATGCGGAAAGGTCAGGGAATGACCACCGCACCGGAGCAATATGGCCTTAGTTGCTAATGCTCTTAAAAAAAAAAACCAAACCAAATAACCAAACCTTTCTGTACACATAGTACTCCCCAAATTCCAATTCTGCACTGCTTATGTCTGTGTTACACCACGTCTCTGATATCCCAACAATATCTGCCTTTGATGTCTTGACTAGCACTTCAAGCTCGTCAAATTTATTAACTATACTCCTAGCATTGGTGTACATGCAAGTATGTTGTTATTTGGTTTTTCGGAGCATTAGCAACAAAGGCCATATTGCTCCGGGATATGCGGTGGTCATTCCCTGACCTTTCCGTATCTGGTGGTGATGAGCTCGAACCCTGGTCTAATCAGACCAGGCTGAAAAAAATTCTACCCCTTGGGTCTTTCACAATCTCTCCAGGGCCGAATTGATCGACAAGGCTCTCATCGTATCTTCCTCCTATCGTGTCTGGGCAGAATTGCAGACTTTCTCATTCAACCCTAAGTTGCGACTTTTTTTCAACATTGACCTGTACTTGTTGAGTAAATCTGCAGATCTCTTACTCTTAATGTCAATTGTTCCATTCTGTACAACAATATCACCTTTTCTGCCCTTAAGAGATATCATCTCTTGCATAGAATATTCCCAGTCTCCCTGACAATAGAGTCACCAACTATAACTAGTTCCTTCAGGTCCAACGCATTCTGCCTTGGAGATTGCCTCTGTGTTGTCTGATGCACAGGAGTGAGCTCTGCCGTTGAGCCGAGAGCTTGATGGGCCTCTCATATTAATTTCTTCGAAGGCATTTACTCTACACCCCAAGCTCTCATAGACGCCCATCAGAACGCTGAGTCAGCACCTAATTTATTGACACTCTAGCACACACACAGCATTCCTTCTTGGCTAGATCATGTATCGTCTTAGGAAGTTCAGAAACATGGAAGACTATTGTACAAATTGGAGCAGAATGGTATTAAGGGTAAGTTGCTACAATGGATAAAAGGATGGTTAAGTGGGAGAATACAGAGGGTGGTAATCAATGGGTGCTGCTCTTCTTGGACTAATGTTATTAGTGGAGTCCCACAGGGTTCGGTGTTGGGTCCACTGTTGTTTTGTATATTTATCAATGATATTGATGAAGGTATATCAGGCTTAGTGTCGAAGTTTGCAGATGACACAAAGGTTGGCAGGGTTGTTAATGACAGTAATGGCAGTGTGCTAGTGCAACAGGATCTAGATAATTTCGGCAGATGGGCTAAGAAGTGGCAACTGAAGTTTAACCTTGACAAATGCAAAGTACTGCATATGGGTAGAAGTAACCCCAGAGAAACGTACCAACTGTGTGGTACTACACTTAAGGTGGTAGAAAATGAAAAAGACCTGGGAGTAATTGTGCAGGCAGATATGAAGTTTTCTGAGCAATGCAGACAGGCTGCCAGGGCAGGTCATGGGGTTTTGTCAATGATATATAGGAATTTTGCTAGCAGGGAAAAGGAGGTGATTATCCCTCTTTATAAGGCAATGGTCAGGCCACGCCTTGAGTACTGCGTACAGGTCTGGAGGCCTCATTTTAGGAAGGATGTAGATTTAATTGAGCGTGTACAGAGAAGGGCAACAAGATTGGTGAGGGGAATGAAGGGATCCTCTTATCAAGAGAGGCTTAAGTTCTGCAAATTGCAGTGGCTGGAGACTAGGCACCTGCGCGGTGATCTGATTGAGGTGTATAAGGCCTTGAATGGGTTCAGCACGCTGAATTCTGATGGGATCCTTCCACTTGTTCAGATTACGAACCTAAGGGGGCATAAATTCAAATTAAGAAAAGACAGATGTAGATTAGATGTGCGGAAATTTGCCTTTAGCCAGCGGGTGGTTAATTGCTGGAACAAACTTCCATCTGTCGTTGTGGAAGTTGATAGGGTGAATAAATTTAAGGAGGAACTGGACAGGCATTTGGAGGGAATGGTGTGATTTTTTTTTTTTTTTTTTTTTTGGCTGATGCTGCATAGCTCATACATTTGCTTTCTTGCATCACATGCCACTACTACTACTACTACTATTTCACGTTTCGCACATTTTTTGAGACTGATGCATTGGAGAATTTCCCCCTTCATTTCTCCCTCGAGTCACAGCACTCTCAATAGTCTGTGATCTTTGCTTTTCAGCTCTAGTCTGGGTCATGATTTCCATTTAAATACAATTTAATTAACAATGAAATTTAATAAGATTAATATTTTTGATTAATTGATAATACTCTAATAAGCTAACAGATTCCTAATTGAGTGCTTCGTATTACGCTATCTAGTTTCACGTTATACCTTACACTATCAGTTCGAGATATATATATGTTACGCTATTTCTTATTGACTACAATATGGAGGCTAGTTCAACAATATTTGCGTCAACATCGGGAGTCGTAACTTCCAAAAATCGCTAGTTAATTTCAAAATAAAAAGCCAACGAATGCTACTAAACCTATTTAATATCTCTGTAAAACACAATGTAAATAAATAAATAAATAAATCTTTATTGTGAAGTAGAGTTACAGCACAATATCCCATCACAGGGACGAGTGCCAGGGGTTCACATATAGATAAAATAAGTACCGCGTACAAATACAAAAGGCTACAAAATACAGCGAACACATACGAAAAGGCTACAAAATACCGATCACAAATGCAACAGAAATACAAATACAGCATAAAAACACAGAGCTAGACACAAATACAGAAATAAATACATAAGAAATACAAATAAATAAATATCAGGGTTCAAGGGCTTTGATAAAGTTGTGTCTGTCCTTGTTACTTATTATGCTGCCGATGTCGGCGTCCACACGGTTGAGGGCAGCGAGCATCTGCTTGGGAAGAAATCTCTCAGTGAGTACAAGCCTGTTGTGGTGAGCCACGAGTGCTGGTACCGACCTTAGGCTTGGCTGTGCAGTCCTCCAAGAGCAAGTGTTCCAAATATTTGGAGATGATATCTGGCCTGTGATGAGTTTGGCTGTGAAGACCAGCCTCTTTTGCACGATCAGGAACTTCATCCTCGGGACGTCGAGTGCTTGTGCCATCATAGTGGTTGTGGTAGCGGGAGGTAGCCGAAGCTTGTTATTGGCCCATTTCAGTAACCAGTATTCAGCAGTGTACACCCGCTTGAGGTTTGTATGTGCAGCAGAGGCCCATATTTCTGCACCATAGAGAATGGCGGGGTAGACGGTGGAGGTGATGAACCTATTAACAGTGACAGGATGTCGGACGTGTAGCAGCTGCTGCTTTGAGATCCACCATAGACTAGAAAATCTGGTACTGATTTTGTCAATCTGGTTGACAAAGGACATCTTTTGGTCAAACAGAACGCCAAGGTCTGTGTGCAAGGGTATTTGGTATTTGTACCCCTGCGAGTGAAACGTTGAGTACTGTCAGCATGGATTTAAGGGAGAATATAACCTGAGCAGACTTCAGTGGGTTGATTTTTAGATTGAAGTTTGCCAGGTACAATTCTAGATCCTTAAGTTGAGAATTGATCCTGTTGCTGAGCTGAACGGGGTTGTCGCCAGGGTTAATTTGAGTCAGCAGTTTGAGGTCATCGGCATAGCATAGGAGACCATTCGTTGAGGCAATAATGGGCAAGATGATAGCTGTGAACAGGACACCAAATAGGACACCCCCCTCCCTGCGGTACTCCAGCAGTGATGTCGCAGGATAGGGTATGTTGCTGCCAATGGAGAATAAGTATTCTGTGACAGAAGAGATTCCAAAAAGCACAACATATCACCTCGAATATGAAATTTCTCCTTAAGTAGGAGGAGCAAGGCCAGGATCGACAAGGCATCAAAGGCTGCACTTATGTCGAGATACATGGTTGCTAGCTCAGCTCTTTGTTCGAATGCTGAGAGGATGCGTTCTGTGGTGGCTGTCAAGTTAGTGATTGATGATTTTCCTGCGATGGCATAGTGGATTTCAGGTGGTTTCGTCCAGAGGATTTGTTGAGTGATTGTGGGTTGCAAAGCCTTTTCAAGAGTTTTTAACAGGCAAGAGGCAACTGATATGGGTCTGAACTGGCTGACGTTTGTGACAAATTGGTTTTTAGGAATGGGGTACACTCTGTACTTATTCCACCTGGGTGGGAAATAATGCTCAGCGAGGCATCTGTTGTAGATCGAGAGAAGAGGGTCTATGATGAATGTGCTCAAGCATTTGATCATAAATTGCGGAATTCCATCCTCCCCAACAGTGGCTGTTGTGGGAAGGGAATTGATGGCACGTATGAGTTCCTGTTTCGTGATCTGGATGGTCCCTAGGACATCTGAAGGGTTTTCATAGTCGGGCTGGACAACTGTAGATGGGACTGTGGTTATATTTGAAAACCTGGCGATGTATTTGAGCCATTCTTGAGGATCAAGCATATGACTGAATCCACCACGTGGGGCAGCATAGAATGGCTTTCCTTTCCTCAGAGTGCGGTTAAGATTTACTTGGATTGCAGCAGCTTTCTTTCGATTAAAGTGGGCCCTGGCGCGGGAAAAGGCAATTCTGTCTTGACTGCCATTCGTAAGCTTCCATTTCTTATGTAGGACTTGTTTCATTTTGAAGCTGTTGTTGAGGTCAGGAGTCCACCACGATCTGGAATGGGGAGTTACGTTACTCATTTGGTGGCAGCATAGTCGGTGACGGATTTAATCCAATTAGACAAGAGTGTCACTGCGAGGTTGAGGTCGCAGTCAATGAGGACATCCCAAGGAATGCAGGATGCTGCTTCTACACAGAGTTGAGGATTAAGGTATTTAGGTGCTGAAATGTATTTGACTATTTTGTTGTCAGGGACGTTGAAGTTTGGCACCTGCAATGACCATGTCAAAACTATGGGCTGGTGATCGGACAGGAAGAATGCGATGTGATCATCCTCAGCTGTGCATAGTGTTGAAGCAAAAGTGAGATCCAGTAGGTTCAATCCCCTGGTGGGGTTCTTATTTACCCGTGTCATGTTGATGGATTTGAAGAACTCGCAAAGCCTGATAAAGAGGTGATGTCGGTTTGGAGGCAGGTTAAAATCACCACAAACAAGGCATTGTGCAGACGAACGAAGATGGTTTAAGAGCCAGTTCCCTAGATCTTCAATAATTTCAATTGTAGGCCCTGGGGAATATACACAGATGCGATATCAATGTGGCTGGAGTGGAAGCGTAGCGAGACTATAATTGCTTCGAAAGCTTGAGTTGTAGTTGAGGTCGAATTCTCATATGAGAATGGGGAGGTATTGTACAGTATGGCTACTCCACCGCCTCTAGATTGCTCCCTGGAGGCAGACAGCATGTGGTAACCAGCAATAGCTGAGCAGAAGAGCGTGTCTTGATTAGGTTGAAGCCACGTTTCTGCAAGGCAGACATCAGAGACCTGAGAGAGGAAGTTCTGTTCTGCTGAGTCTAGTTTGTTCCTGGTGGACCTGATATTTAGGAAGTACACGCTGATGACAGGTGTTCGACGAACTTCCGTCCTGATTGGAAGTGTTCTGAGTTGGCATGTTCTCGAGCGAACAGCACGACTTCCTAACGAAATATGGACTGGTATTTTATGGGGACCGTCGTATAGGAAACTCAGGATACTCTTATCATAGCAGGGTGTGCTTTAACTGTGGGGCTTGGCAGAGTAGTGGTATGAAAGGAGGACTGCTGAGATCTTTGAAAGTTGTCCGGGAGTGAGTCCAGTCAACTGTGGGTGGTGATGTTGCAGACTTGGTTTTGGTGCAGAGGTGGGGGTTGGGGAAGGTGACTGGTTCTCCTATTATAGAAGGGTCGAATAATGGTGCCAATAGGCCAAATAGATTCGGTTCAATTAAATTGAACAGGTCCTGTGCGCATTCAACTCTGAACGATGCGCAGCAGGGATTCCTGGTGTGCAGTTGCTGCACCTTTACTCGAAGATTTAGTAGATCACGTAGAACCTCAGCAACATGATTTGCTGTGGTATTTGGGGCTAAGCGAGATATGAAAAGTCCACTAGAGGGTCTGGACTTCTGCCGTCTGGGAGGTGTGGGAAAGCTGCAGTTTGGAGTTGGTCAATGTAAATCGTTGGCTCACTCTGTAGTTCATACATGTACTTTCCTCTGGTTGCATAGGATATGATGGATTTGCAGTGGGGTGAACTGGGAGTGGAAATTGTAGTGTGGAAGAATCCACTGGTTCGAATATTGAATTCGCTCCAACACAGTCCCAATCCTTGTGAAGATGAGAAGTGTGAGTGAGGTATGGGGGACAGGCATTGCGAGAAGTTGGGTGGGTGTGAAGGTGGAAATGATGACTTTTGCCAGAATTCGTTATTGCAAGTAAGAGAGTTTCTACATGCGGTGCCATTGACCATTGGTGGAGCCTGCTTCTGTAATTGTGGAAACCTCTCTTTCGTTGAGTGGCGATTAACATCAGTTGCCCTTCTCAGGTTCTTGAGCGTACGTGAATGATGGGCTTTTGTGGGTGGTTTTTGCCCTTTCCCATCTGTTTTTAGAAGCTGGCTGGAGCGAGGAGATGGTGCTCGACGATGTTCAGTGTTTGGCCGTTTTTCAGATTCGTTCCTACCTGGAGCTTCTGATGGAGGACTGGGGATTGATTTTTTGCTACATTTGGGGCAGACTGATATTGTAATGGCCTTTGGGTAATTTTTATATAATCTAACGAAGCTCGTCAGAAGGTTAGTGAGTTTGCTCGGATCTGCTAGCTTACTCAGTTCGATCTTATTATAGATATCAAGGAGTATAAATGTCATCTTGTTTTCTTTGTGTAGCACTGTGATGTCGTCTTGTAGCTCTGCCAGTTGTGCTTTTGAGATTTCATTTCCATGATCTATTTTCGCTATTGCTTCTGATGTGGGTGTGCTGAAGTTTAATAATTCATTTTCGAGCTGATTAATTCTGGAGATTAACTGCTTGGTACTCTCAACAACTGCGTCCGTGGTTCCTGAACATGGCACACCGTGTTCAGGTGTCATGTTCAGGAACATGACACACCTCAGTTCTAGAAGTTCATCAGGTTTCGCACCTGTGATGTCGGTTCTCTGTTGCCCTGAGTCCTTAGTGTAAACTCAGCAGAAAGTTGAGAAATTGCAGTCTGAATTTCGTTTACAGAATCACTTAGCTGAATAAAATCACAGTGGGATATGCACTCCGGATCAGTTTGTAAATTAGGTGAAGTGTCATCGACATTCCTCAAGTCATTTTCTGCTTGTTTGCAAAATTGACATTTCCAAGAATTTTTAATTTTCTTTGCAAGTCTTTTCAGATCAGCGTATGGGCTACATGGCCCACAGAGGCAAACAGCTTTGCATGAAGTGCACACAAGGACAGTCAATTTGATAACCACACCCTGTGCAAGTAGTAGGTTTGCTCATGGCTGCAGAAACCATAGGTATTTGCAATTTAAAGGATTATCAGTGTCCTTGAGGACAGGCGAAAAACTGAAAGACGAATACAGAATACGTGTAAAGTCACTGAAGGCACAGTGAGTGAGTGAGGAGTGGTCAATGAGCCCTGAGGCGTAAATTCCAGAGATGTTACGGACAAGCTTAGTGTCAGCAGCTCGTGTAGGCAGGGAGTGCTGTATGTCATCATACAATCTGGAAAAGCAACGGACAATTGCCTTGATCACAGAGAACAAAGTAATATTCAAAATTCAAAATTAACCTGAATCGAATTAAGAGCTGATTGGTTACAGGTATAAGTGCACTTTACTGTCACAGAAAGTTGGGGCTCTCTTTCAGCCTGGATTTAGCATTGATGGGAGCACCCTCCCCAGTCAAGTGCAGGGTATTTACGTGGCAATCACGAGATAGCGGCGCCTCTCTATATCCCTGCTGCCAGCCACATGGTGACCACTGCGGTCTGGCAAACAAAGGATACAGATATTAACGCAAATAACCTGCTAATTTCCCAACAGAAATTTCAAATTTTCTTACCAGGGGAGTAGTCCAGTACTTGACATCTTTGAGTGAGAACACATTTTGAGACAAGAACTGAAGTTAAAGCACATTTTTTAAACAAATATGTAGTATGTTAACAAAGAATATGGTAAAATTAAAAATACTTATCCCTTTTCCCTATATGGGTTAATGTTAACTGCAGATGGAAAACCTAGATTAATTGTGAGATAGGATATATGAAATTGATGGGTATTAGAAGTCACTGTCTTTTTTCAGGCCATGATTTAAAATATAATGCATATGTATATTTTACGCACAAAGGAAAACAGTAAGAAACTTTTAAAAAAAAAGACACTTATTTATAAAAAATCAGTGATAAACATTCAGTGTGATTTTTTTAGAAACAGAATATGCATAAATCTAAAAACTGAAGTAATGAAAAGTTTATTTTACATATTCCAAAACCATTTCTTCATTGTCATACTGATTATTTATTTATTTTTTTTCTTTCAAGATTTGAAAACAATAAGGAACCGATGGGTACCCAATCCCTGTACATTATAGTAGACAAATTTTGAATATAATAATTTATGTAATGAATTGGATGTTTATAAAGGACAATTTTTAAATATATCAGAACAAATCAAGAAATATTGTTTCAAAATTTGAAATAAAATAGTATTAATGTTTTTTTTGCTAACATTTCTCCATGGTATTCCTTTTTATATACAATGCATACGCAGTTGACACCTTTGTTCCATATTGTGCATTTTACATAAATCCATAAATGTCTGAAATCAAAATTTCAGTATCCATGCTTAAAACTTCTGGACTACAGGTTTTCTTTACGTCACCACGAATTCTTCCATTTTACAGCAACAGTAAAATGGAAGAAAATCTTGCCTAAAGGCCAGAGGTGCGAGCAATGTGTACGCAGTTGAGTTATATCTGTACTTGCCTGGGAATCAGCAAGCTTAATTTGTTGAGGTAAGCTGGGGGATTAATACAAGAAGCAATGCCACTGTCCACACGCTATTCCTGTAAACACTCCCACTGATTTACATTGTTCATTTAGGCTACCTGTAGCTGCTGGTGCCAAGTAAGCATGCCACCTGCGTTCTAAGAGCACCCTAAGATTCCACTAGAAGAATTAAAAGCAAGCCTCTAACAAAAAAAAGATGCATTACAACATACAGCACAAAGACAAAATATGGTTAGCTTCTATTGGTAACAAACCAGCTTAAGAGTTGTTCACAGAAGACTTTGGGAGTACTGGAAAATACCCAATTTTTAGGGCATATTCTTATAGTATAGCAGAATGGAGACAATAAACTGAAAGTCTTTCTCCTTGAACAGCCAAGGTAGCCATAACTGGCTCACAGAGAAAGGAATAAAGACAAACAAATCGCTACCATTTCTAAACATGTTCCTTCAAAGAATAAACCAAACAGTCATGTCACTTCCATATACAAAAAGTCAAGAGGTACAGGCAAGTAACTAAACATTATGAACTATCCAAGGAGCAAAAAAGCAGGGGTAATAAAAGGTCTTAAGGATCTCCATATATGCAGCCCAAACCATCTGGACCTGGTAATAGCTACAACAAACCAAATACAGCTCCATAATAGGTACCTGAACTACTTCAGAGATGACTCCTTGAAGAAAACAATTCAACTAAAAGGTGCCAGCCAAACCAGCAAGGGAAGAATCTTAACCTGAATACCTAAGGCTGCCATACCACCATTTGCAGGTCATAAAAAGAAGTGGCAAGAAACAGAATATCAAAATTATTTACTTCAAGGGCAAACCTAAACTAAAGAATATCCACAGCTCCATCCCCAGAGGAACAGGAGTAGTTACTAGAAAGATTTAAATATTACTATCCAGATATGCTCCATAACCCCAGGAACTCATATCTAGTGAGTATGGGCTTGGCACACCCAGGGTCCTGAGCTGGATATCATCATTCTTCTCTTTCTTGGTGATTCCCTTCTACTTCTGACGTGTTCTCTCTCTCTCTCTCTCTCTCTCTCTCACAGGGTAATTCAGAAATGTTTTTTGGCTGGTGCACCATAAGCCTCGGGCTTCCTTGCGCTATATAGAAAATAATAATGTAAGTTTTGTGAACAATATTCAAATAAAGTTAATTTCATATTAATGTTTTAGAAAATAATGAATACAATTTCACGAATTTAGAATGTGGATAAACTGGTGCAGAAATTTAGAATATTTATTGAATTTGATTTTTTAAGAGCTTGAATTATCTAAATATGCAAATCACAGTGACTGTTAGGTCACTTTGATATTATGATAGAAGGACATTCAAAGAAGGTTACTTCATTATAAGTCATAGAGACACAGCCATCAAAAACAAAAAGCAAGTGGGTTCACATTGCACAAGAATACCTCCATCTCTTCAAGAAAAATATCATTACACAAGCAAGGAGTTATTCTAACAAAAGGCCACCAGAAACAACCAAAATGATGATCTTCACAACCAGTACAGACTCTAACAGGTCACATCCTGCAAAAATCACTATTTCCTTAGAAGCTGCAATAAAATCCAAGAAGTCCAACAATCCAAGTAATATAATGGAAGTGTAATTACTTAAATTACAATCAACTTTAAAAAATTTTTTTAAATGTAATTTTAATGAATAATTTATTCCCTAGCTGTTAAGCATAACATTTCAAAAATTGGTTGTTGTTATGATAATTTTTCTTCCTATCCAAAAAAATTACCTCAGCTGTATACAACTAAATTATATCTCAACATTTAGTAATTCTGCATTTTCACTTTTATGTTTAAAACCTAGTCTCTTTCACCTTTTACTTGTTGAAGCAATCTCATATTTCTTAATTCTTTTGTAAAAACCAACCATTCAATATTCTTTTGGGTTTGAATTTATCTTTTGCCAGTTCCAACAATACAGTATGGATGCTGATAATGGACAGTCAGCTCCATACTTTACTTAAGATTTTTCCTATAATTTTCAATAATTATTTTAATTAAATAAAAATAGCATAATATTAATATTATAATATTAGAATAGGAACAGGTGCATGTATACTTGCATGTACACCAGTGCTAGGAGTTTGGTAAATAAATTTGATGAATTTGAGGTATTGCTCAGAACATCAAAGGCAGATATTGTTGGGATATCAGAGACGTGGTGTCACACAGATATAAGGAATGCAGAACTGGAATTTGGGGAGTACAGTGTGTACAGTAAGGATAGACAGGATAGGAAGTGAGGAGGGGTTATGCTATTAGTTAAGAAACACATAAAATCCAAGTAAATGAAGCTAGTCGACATCGCAGGACAGTGCAGTGTTGAGTCAATTTGGTATGACATAAGCACTGGGAGATCACAATTGAGAGTAGGAGTGTTATTTTTTTTTTATATTATATTATTATTAGCCATATGGTGCAAGGAAGCCTGAGGCTTATGCTGCACCAGCCAAAAAAAAATTCCCGAGTCACCCTAACAGAGAGAGAGAGAGAGAGAGAGAGAGGTATCAAAAGTAGAGGGAAATCACCAAGAAAGAGAAGAATAATGATATTCCAGTTCAGGACCCTGGGTGTGCCAAGCCCATACTCACCAGATGTGAGCCCTTGGGGTTATAGGCCTAATGACTCTGATCAGTATAATAAGAAACTGTACAGGGAAATAGAGTGGGCCAGTAAATCAGAGTCTTATAATGGGGGATTTTAATTTCCCAGATATTGACTGGAATTTGTGGGTTGGTCACTCACGAACTAGCAAGGCTTTTGTGGATTTATTGGATGATTGTTTTCTAGATTAGCATGTTCGGGAGACAACTAGAGGGAGTAGTAATACTCTTGATCTGATTATCAGTAGTGATTCTTCATGCATTAAGAATCTGCAGATAAAGGAAACACTAGGTGGCAGTGATCACAGTGTGCTGAAGTGGGATTTACTCAAAGAGGTAACTACCATCAGGGGTAAAGGGAAGGATTTTTGCTTTTGTAAAGGTGGTCTGAGACAGTATTTAGATTTTATACGGTGGGACCAACTGATGATGTTACCAACAGCAAATTCAAAATGGAAAGCATTCAAAGAATTTATCTTGGAAGCTTTTTTTTTTATCAAAGAATTTATCTTGGCAAAGGATGCAAAGAAAAACAACAAAGAGTTCTTTACTTATGGAAACACTGAAAGGAAAGGGATGAATCAGATTGGTCCACTGAATATTGATGGTTCAACTGTTGATGATCCTGCTCAGGTGGCTAACAAACGATATGAGTATTTTGCATCTACATTCACCCATGAGGAGTTATTCAGGGAAAGGAATGCCAGAGGTGAGTTAAACTCTGGCAGTGAGCTAGATGATTTTGTGATAACTGAGAGGAAAGTGGAGGAGAAATTTTTGAAGATAAATATAAAAAAGGCACCCAGGATGGACATGATCTATCCAGTTATATTAAAGGAGGCAGCAAAGAAAGTAAGCAAACCCTTAACCATAATTATGAGAGCTTCTTCGAACTCAGGGAAGGTACCCATGGACTGGAGATGTGCAAATGTGATCCCAATTCACAAAGGAGGATCAAAGGGAACACAAGTAATTATGTTAGTTTAACTTCTGTTCCAGGAAAATTAATGGAGGCACTTGTTAAAGACGCACTGCAGGATCATCTAGACAAGAATTCAATTATAGCTCGGACACATGGTTTTGTTAAGGGATAGTCTTGCCTGACCAATTTGATTGGATATTGTGATGTGGTCACAAAGGAACTGGATGTAGGGAATAACTTTGATATCATATATTTGGATCTTAGAAAGGCTTTTGATACTGTTGAACATGGAAGACTGCTGAACAAATTGGAGCAGGGTGTCACTGGAGGCAAACTGCTGCTATGGATAAAGGAATGGTTAAGTGGGAGAAGACAGACAGTGGTAATCAATGGATACTGCTCTAAGTGTACTAATGTTATTAGTGGGGTCCCTCAGGTTCAGTGTTGGGTCCATTGTTGTTTTCTGTATTTATAAATGATATTGATGATGGTATATCAAGCTTAATGTCCAATAGCAGATGATATGATACGCTTCTGCAACAGGATCCAGAAAAGTTGAGCAGATGGGCTGAGAAGTGGCAAATGTTTAAAATTGACAAATGTAAAGTACAGGTGACCCCCCCCCCCCGCTTAACGCTGATAATACGTTCCGGAAAAACAGAGCGCTAAGTGAATCCGCGCTAAGCGAGCGCTGCATTCCCATAAGGAATGCAGGAATGCATATGTATAAGGAATGCATATGTATTTGTGAGTTGCGGTCGGTGCCATAGGATATTTCCTAATCAATAATAAACGGTAGTGAAAAGATGCACAAATGTTGGTCAAAATATTTAATATTCAAATATTTGTACATATAAAATATTCTGCATTACATACGTATATAATTATATGGTAACTACTTACGTATCAAAATTAAACTTAAAATTCCAATTAAAATCATGAATTTAATTGATCTAAATTGATTTAATTTAACTGATGAATTAATCATGAAAATTGTGTCGATTTTGGGTTGAACTTTGGCCCTCTTCCAAATAAACTAAAAGGGTATTAATTTTAAATTCCCCACAGTTTAATTACCACCCTTCAATAAAGTCAATCGAACCTTCGCCGCTTTGAAACCTGGCATGTTTTTTTCTTCTTTCAATATGAAACTTCTTTTAGGCATTCGTTTCCACAAAAGTCCTGCTTCATCTATGTTATAAACTTGTTGAGAAGTATAACACACAATACCCCTCTTCAATAATTTTAACAAGTTCTTTTTTGAAAGTTTCAGCTCCTTGATCTGCACTTGCGGCTTCTCCCTGGATTTTAAATCTATTCAACCAGCCCTTACTAGTTTTAAATGGTTCCAATTTTTTTTTTCTCTTTCTCTCTCTCTTTTTTATTATTTATAATATTTAACTTAACTGAATTCTGCATTGGATATTATCTTCAATAAAATTAGTTAGTCTTTCCATTTCAATCCTAATAGCCGGCCTAGCCCTAGTTGCTTGCAGTGGAACAGCTATCTTTCCCGCTGCTAAAATTAATTCTTTATTTTTTTTTTATAATTGTTCTTACAGTTAAACTTGCAAGTCCTAAATTTTGGCACACATCCACTTGTCTTTGATCGGAGTCGATTCGCTTCAAAACGTCTAATTTGATTTTCAAATTCAGTCTTTTTCCTTACATTTATAGTCTTCATGTTGTTGCTTTTTCATTCTTATCGGCCATTATTAAATCTTCGAAAATGTAACTGCATTGGTTGCATTAATTATGATACAATATTCAAGTAAACTATTCTTTTCGCACGATGTCTAATACGGTACTGAGTGATCACTAGACTTCGGATAAATGCATAAAACGCAAATATTACAAGCAATATACGTGATCATTTATTAAAATGTTGATCTCCGAATTGCAGTACAGTGACTTGTTACTACGTAACAAGTCACTGTACTGCAATTAAATTAGCGCGCGAGAGAATTTCACTGAACGTGGGAATATTACTCAGGTCGGCGTGGAAAACATTTTAACCGTATTTTTATATTCATTTTCAAGCTATCGACTCCATCAAATGAAACAATTTCGTTAAATATGCCAAAAATGCAATCTGTAAAAGAGCGTTATAGTGATCTATAACAGCGTTATAGTCAGATACGGGTATAATATAAGAACAGCGTTATAGCGAATCAGCATAAAGCGAACCACGTTATAATGGGGCCTGCTGTACTACATATGGGAAGCAGTAATCCCAGAGTGAAGTATCAACTCTGTGGTACTACACTGAGTGGTAGAGAACGAAAAGGACCTGGGGGTAATTGTGCAGGCAGATTTGAAGTTTTCTGAGCAGTGCAGATGGTCTGCAAGAGTAGCTTATAGTATCTTGTCAATGATGTACATGATTTTTTCTAGCAGGGATAAGGAGGTGATTATCCCCTTGTAAAAGGCAATATGGGTCTGGAGGCCTTCTGTACTTGGAATGGGAACAAGTACAGAGAAGGGCAACAAGATTAGTAAATGGAACAAAGGGTTGCCCTTACGAAGAAAGGCTTAAATTAGTGTCTAGAAACTAGGCACTTGCAAGGTGATCTGATTGAGATGTATAAAGCATTGAATGGTTTGAGCATGCTCCATGCTGATGGGATTCTTCCTCTTGCTCAGAATAATCACACCTGAGAGGGCATAAATTCAAATTGAGGAAAGACAGATGTAGGACAGATGTGCAGAAGTCCGCCTTTAGCCAGCAGGTAGTTGGTTGGTGGAACAGACTTCCATCCTTTGTTGTTCCTATCCAAATTGGAGCAGGGGTGAAATGGGAGTGTTTTTTTTTTTTTGGCTGATGCTGCATAAGCTTGTTTTCTGGCATCATATGCCTCTACTAATGCTAATATCGTCCAACTTACTTACCTTTATCTCAGTACTCAGTACAGCAGTTATATGCTATGTGTACTTTGTATATAGTCTGGTATGATTTAGTTATTTCACCCTAAATAAAAAAATCATAAATCAAGAGGTGATGACTGAATTTACTGTCCCATCTAGTGCACTACTGTAGCTGCCACCTCTCTGGGTTCACAATGGAAAATCCATCTCTTTGATCCAGTTTGACTCACCATTATAACATAGTTTGTAACATGGAGTTTCTCCTTCCATTTACAATGACATAGTTTTTCTCTATTTCTTTATTTTTGAGAACTACTTTTCCAATTATTAAAACTACTTTAAAATTAGAATACAGTTGTGCCCCTGTATCCACTAATTCAGTTACGCACAGCTAACCATGGAAAAAAAAACAAAAAAAACTTAACACTTGCTACTCACGTGTCCAATACGATGCTTCCCTTTATTTTTTACGATGTTGATTTTAAATCGAATAGCTTGCCTTTATTTTTTTACAATGTCGCGTGTGGTTTGGTCACCAACATTATAAGATTCATTAGAGACTTAACGGATGCACTGTTTTCAAACTTTTGAATCATTTCAAGTTTTTGATTAATTTAAAAGCACAACTCCTGCGTTTGCCCATTTTTGCGATTTCTAAACAATAAAATAAAATAAATAATAGTTAGCATAAAAAAAAAAAATTCTGACATAAATAACGAGACAAAATCTGTCCTTTTGCGGTGCAAAGGAACACAATAATCAACGCGATACACTAAATCAAACTAAACATTTGGGGTCTCTCTCTCTTTTTTTTTTTGTTTTGAGTGGTAGTTGTGAAGCCAGCGAGGGTTGCAAGATAATAGGTACACTGATCTCACAATGACGACTTATGATGCCGGTTCTTGTCGCTTATTGACGACTTGCAAAATATCTGTTTATACCTATTCTATTTCTTACTTGAATTTTATGATTTCTGTTTGAATTTTTTTTTTTTTTTTTTTAATTTGGAGTCTTGAAGTGTCCCAGTAAATCAAGAGTCTGCTGTACTTTATTATTACCGTATTTAATGTTGGTAGTGTGTTTAATTTATCGATTAAGCTTTATTATATGTACAAGACAGACAACTGAGTAGCATTATTATGTACGAGTTATTAAACCACCCTCATATGTACAAGAAAATCACGTTATATATGGGGTCAGCACATGTTGATTACCACTCTGTCAGCACAGACAGAGAGTGGTAATTAATGGACACTGCTCATCGTGGACTAATATTATTAGTGGAGTCCCTCAAAGTTCAGTATTGGGTCCATTATTGTTTTCTGTATTTATAAATGATATTGATGATGGTATATCAAGCTTAATGTCCAAGTTTGCAGACGATATGAAGGTTTGCAGGGTTGTCAAGGACACTACTGACACTATGCTGCTGCAACAGGATCTGGAAAGGTTGAGCAGATGGGCTGAGAGGTGGCAAATGAAGTTTAACGTTGACACAAGTAATGTACTACATATGGAAAACAGCGACCCCAGAGCAACGTATCAGCTCTGTGGTACTACACTGACAGTGGTAGAGAATGAAAAGGACCTGGGGGTGGTTGTGTAGGCAGATATGAAGTTCTCTGAGCAGTGCAGACGAGCTGCAAGAGTAGCTCATGGTGTATTGTCAATGATATATAGGAATTTTTCTAGCAGGGATAAGGAGGTGATTATTCCCTTGTATAAGGCAATGGTCAGACCACACCTAGAGTACTGTATACAGGCCTGGAGGCCTCATTTCAAGAAGGATGCAGAGCTGCTGGAACGAGTACAGAGAAGGGCAACAAGAGAAGTGAATGGAACAAAGGGGTGCTCTTACGAAGAAAGGCTTAAGTTTTGCAAATTAGAGTGTCTGGAGACTAGGCTCCAGCGAGGTGATCTGACAGAGGTGTATAAAGCCTTGAATGGTTTGAGCATGCTCAATGCTGATGGGATTCTCCCTCTTGCTCAGAATAATCACCTGAGAGGGCATAAATTCAAATTGAGGAAAGACAGATGTAGGATAGACGTGCGGAGATTTGCCTTTAGCCAGAGGGTGGTTGGTTGGTGGAACAGACTTCCATCCCTTGTCGTGGAAGTTGAGAGCCTAAATAAGTTTAAGCCTCAGCTGGACAGGTATTTCGAACGAACAGAGGGGTGAAGTGGAAGTGGTTATTTTTTTTTTTTATTTATTTATTTTTTATTTTTATTATTATTATTTTTTTTGGCTGATGCTGCATAAGCTTGCTTTCTTGCATCAAATGCCTCTACTAATGCTAATGCTCACTTATATCCACTGTTTCAGCCATCCACGGTAGGTCTTGGAAAGGTCGCGGATACGGGGGTCTTACTGTATTTTAAAAATTCTGTGAATTTCTTCTTATTTTTGTTAATGAATACAGTTGTAACAAATATCCTAAAATAGTTTGGCATAATATTCAGTTAATCACAGAAAAAAAATGCAATCTTTATTCTGCAGATTTTTCAATTCCATTGCAATGCATACAATATGCCCCATAGATGATACCCCCCCACTCCTCTCTCTCTTTCACAAACTTAAATCATTAAAGATTTATTTTCAAAGAAATTAAATGTACAGTATGGCAACTGCTCTGGCTTGTGTTGCTAATAGAGGCTAAAACATTGTCCTCCCCTGTCAATAAATTAGTAAAAGTCACCTTCCTTTTATAGTTATAAAAGACCAGTGAGGAATGAGTACAGAAATAATATATCATGAATATCAAAACAGGCTGATGAATGATAAGCTGATCAGTAGTACACCACAACATAAGTGGCAAACATTACACTGTTTTATTCATATAGTAAATATGTATAAAACACTTACATTAAAGTTCAAATATTTAATACACTCATAGTAGAAGCTGTATAACTTTATGAATAAATTTGGTAAATTGTATACAGTAAACCCCCGCTATTCGCGGTTGCTGATTTAATATAAAATGAAACCTAAAAAAATGTGAATTTTAAATCGGCGTGAACATTTTCTGCCATAAAAAACATGGGCGTGGCTAAAATCATCTTTCCCAGTCAAAACAGTGCTCAGTGGCTGGGGGGGGAGAGGGGTGACAAAATCGCGAGCGTGGATGTTTCTCGCTAATCCTTGTTCAGTATGTGTTATGCGCTTGTCATGGAAAGTCTCGTCGTTTGCTTTTAATTTATATGCTTATAAATTGAATAAATTTATCAATTTATATGCTTACAAAAGTGAAAAATCTACCGTTTTGCAGTGTGTTAGTGTAAACAGACTTTTTCGAGTGTATTAACGGTAGAAAGTGACTATTGTGGACAAATTCTTTTCTAACCCCTACAAAAATATGGCTACGAATAACAAGGGAATTGTGAAAAGATCAAAGAAGTTGATGACATTAGCGAGTAAAATTCAGTTATTAGACAAAATTTCTAATGGTGAAAGTGTCTTGTCGGTGGCAAAACATTATAAAATCAATGAGTCAACGGTACGATCAATCAAGAAATCGGAAGAAAAAATCTGCCTTTGTGTCCGTGAAAACGCGCTAATTGCTTAAAAAATTTGCTCTGTAACTCATGATGTTAAATTTGAAAAAATGGAAAAAGCTTTAAATCTGTGGATAGAAGACCAAACTCAAAATAAAGTTCCCTTAAGTTCACTCATCATTCGTGAAAAGGCAAAACACCTTTATCAACACTTTAGCAAAACTGGTGATCGCACTGGTGGGATAAGTTTTTTTAGATATAGCAAAGGCGCTGGATTGAAAGATTTGTTTGAAATTTCTAATAAATATTACATTTAATATTAAATTGTTTCTTATTTTCATTTCGATGCCTTATGCTTGCATTTCACTATGTACATAGTCATATTATCAAGGTACATATCCATACATAGACAAACTTTTAGACTAGTTTTTCTTATATATTTCATACTTTGGAACAGAACCCCTGTATTACTATGGGAGCCATAACTCAGTATTCGAGGCATTTCTCAGGAACGTAACCCCCGCAAATAGCGGGGGTTTACTGTACTTAGTTTGTTGGCCAGCTGACTTTATATAATGAATTCCTAAGACCAAAGTATGTTTCCCTGTTAAATCTACTGGCTCCTAATAGAATTCATAGAGAGCCAAACTAAGTTTTCAGAAGCATTATATTAAATATTATTTAACTTAAATATAATCATTTCTAGAGAACTAAATCATCATCCAATGGCAGAATTTTTGAACCAAACTGAAATGGAATCCTTTTGCAAAACGCACACGTGCTCATACACAATTTTTAGTACTTCTCATTATCATTGAAGATAAAACATAGATATTTTGCAGTGCTAGTTCTTTTGCAATAATGAAAGAACTGATATGCAGTTGTTGGTTGGGGAATGTGCATGCACACACACAAATCTTCAACACTTCTCATTATCATTGAAGATAAAGAATAGATATTTTGCAATGCGAGTTCTTTTCAAATAATGAAAGAAGGTCTTATATCTAGTTGTCTTTGGTTGGTGAACTGACAAGTGCTCGATGAAGTTTGAAATAGAACAAATTATCCTAAGTGATGCTCAGCATTTTAACAATTACTCATATCAATGCTGGGTGTAAGAAAATATTCAGATAAGTTAGAAAAAACACTGAGTTCAGGCCTTCTCTTTCTGGTGAAATTTTGGAAATGTTCTTGTCAGCCAAGTTTAAACAGCAGTGCCATTGTTATGAACAAAACTTTGATGCAAAATTTCTGAAAAGGGCAAAGTCTGCAACAGTATTTTTAGCATTAGCATTAGTAGAGGCATTTGATGCAAGAAAGCAAGCTTATACAGCATCAGCCAAAAAAAAAAATAAATAAATAAATAAAAAATTACCACTTCCACTTCACCCCTCTGTTCATTTGAAATACCTGTCCAGCTGAGCCTTAAATTTATTTAGGCTATCAACTTCCACAACAAGGGATGGAAGTCTGTTCCACCAAACAACCACCCGCTGGCTAAAGGCAAATTTCCTCACGTCTATCCTACATCTGTCTTTCCTCAATTTGAATTTATGAACTCTCAGGTGATTATTCTGAGCAAGAGGAAGAATCCCATCACCATTGAGCATGCTCAAACCATTCAAGGTTTATACACCTCTATCAGATCACCTCGCTGGTGCCTAGTCTCCAGACACTGTAATTTGCAAAACTTATGCCATTCTTCGTAGGAGCACCCCTTTGTTCCATTCACCAATCTTGTTGCCCTTCTCTGTACTCGTTCCAGCATCTCTACATCCTTCTTGAAATGAGGCCTCCAGACATGTATACAGTACTCTAGATGTGGCCTGACCATTGCCTTATACAAGGGAATAATCACCTCCTTATCCCTGCTAGAAAAATTCCTATATATCATCGACAATACACCATGAGCTACTCTTGCAGCCCGTCTGCACTGCTCAGAAAACTTCATATCTGCCTGCACAACCACCCCCAGGTCCCTTTCATTCTCTACCACTGTCAGTGTAGTACCACAGAGTTGATACGTTGCTCTGGGGTTGCTGTTTCCCATATGTAGTACTTTACATTTGTCAATGTTAAACTTCATTTGCCACCTCTCAGCCCATCTGCTCAACCTTTCCAGATCCTGTTGCAGTAGCATAGTGTTAGTAGTGTCCTTGACAACCCTGCCAACCTTCGTATCGTCTGCAAACTTGGACATTAAGCTTGATATACCATCATCAATATCATTTATAAATACAGAAAACAATAATGGACCCAATACTGAACCCTGAGGGACTCCACTACTAACATTAGTCCACGATGAGCAGTGTCCATTGATTACCACTCTGTCTTCTCCCCCTCAACCACCCCTTTATCCATAGCAGCAATTTGCCTCCAATGCCACACTGCTCCAATTTGTGCAGCAGTCTTCCATGTGCAACAGTATCAAAAGCCTTTCTAAGATCCAAGTATATAATATCAAAGTTATTCCCTGCATCCAGTTCTTTTGTGACTGCATCATAGTATCCAATCAAGTTGGTCAGGCAAGACTTCCCCTTAACAAAACCATGCTGTGTCTGAGCTATAACTGAAGTCTTGTCTAAATGATCCTGCAGTGCTTCTTTAACCAGTGCCTCCATTAATTTTCCTGGAACAGAAGTTAAACTAACAGGTCTATAATTACTTGTGTTGCCCTTTGATCCTCCTTTGTGAATTGGGGTCACATTTGCACATCTCCAGTCCATGGGTACTTCCCCTGAGTCCAAGGAAGCTCTCATAATTATGGCTAAGGGTTTGCTTACTTCCTTTGCTGCCTCCTTTAATATAACTGGATAGATCCCATCCACCCCAGGTGCCTTTCTTGTATTTATCTTCAACAATTTCTCTTGAATAAGTCATTAGTTGATATCTAATATACAATCCAAACGGAAATTGACAGAAAAAAAATCTTAGGTTTTTTTTCTGTCAGTTTTCAAACACTGAAAACGTACTGTAATTCTTAACAATCAATCCTATTGTTAAGTAGTGGCAATATACACATTTTAATATAAAATGTGTATATTGCCAGTGAAATTTAATTCCTATTGCAGCATTGACTTAAAAAAAAACCCTCCTGCTTTTATCTGAAAAATTCTCATTTTCCTCCTTATTTTGTTAATGAATACAGTTGTCAAAAAGCTGAAGATTAGTTACCCAGTCTTCAGCATTTTGAAAATCGAAATTTAACACCTGTGCACCATATTAAGACTTTCCATTTAATTTGTCAAATTAAATTAATTCACTCAGAACTGCTAATTACTTACTTTTGATAGGAAAGAGTATACAGTACTTTATTTCATGCAAATAATTAGTGGATATCTAAAAGAAGAGTTAAATTTCAATTGAGAACTTTGTTTTTTTTTTTTTTTTTTGTTTTTTTTTAAACACTTAAATTTGATCAACACATAAGTTAGAGCTGAGATGATCAGGACTTTCTGGCATATAAAATAAAGTGGATTTTTGCTGCTGTAAGGGGATAAGTATTTTTCATTTTTACCGTATTCTTCGTTAGTTAACATAGTACATTGTGTTTTACAGAGATATTAAACAGGTTTAGTAATGTTCGTTAGCTTCTTATTTTGAATTTAACTAGAGATTTTTCGAAGTTACGACTCCCGGTGTTGGTGCCAGTATTGTTGAACTAGCCACCATATTTTGGTTGATAAGAAATTGCATAATGTGTATGTATATCTCGAACTCATAGCGTACGGTATAAAGTAAAACTAGATAGCGTATTACGAAGCACTGTATTAGAAATCTGTTAGCTTATTATAGTATTATCAATTAATCAAAAATATTATTAATCTTATTAAATTTCATTGTTAATTAAATTGTATTTAAATGGAAATCATAACCCACACTACAACTGTGAAACAAAGATCACAGACTAGCGAGAGTGCTGTGACTCAGGGGAGAAAAATGTGAAATGTTTGCCGACCTTTCTAATCTAGCCAAGGAGGATGCCTTTGTGTGTGCTAGGTGTCTTAGAGTGTCAATAAATTAGGCACCAGCTCAGCGTTCTGATGGGCATCTATGAGAGCTTGAGGTGTAGGGTAAATGCCCTTGAAGAAATTAATATGAGGGGCCCATCAAGCTCTCAGCTGCCCACCCAACGGCAGAGCTCACTCCTTTGAATCAAGGAACACAGAGACAATCTCCAAGGCAGAATGCACTGGTCCCACAGGAACAAGCTACTGTTGATGACTCTATTGTCAGGCAGACGAGGAATATACTATGCAAGAAGGATAGGTGGAACAGAATCGGAGTATGTTTGCCAAGGGCAAAAGTTCACATTGTAGAGCAGATATCTTTTAAGGGCACAAAAGGTGATACTGTTGTACACAATGGAACTAATGACATTAAAAGTAAGAGATCTGCAGATTTACTCAACAAGTACAGGTCAATGTTGAAAAAAAGTCGCAAGTTAGGGTTGAATGTGAAAGTGTCTGCAATTCTGCCCAGACTCAACAGGAGGGAGTATATGATGAGAGCCTTGTCAATCAATTCGCCCCTGGAGAGAGATTGTGCAACGTTCGTGGGGTAGTATTTTTTTCAGTATGGTCTGTGCTTGTTGACAGGAACGTCTGCTTCTAAAGGGATGGGGGTACACTTAAATAGAAAGGGTGCAAGAATATTTGCTGATGCTATCAAGATAGTGTTAGGTAGGTCGGAAAACAGCTAGCTTGGGAAGGGTAAACAGACTAAAATGTTAACAGTGGCCGCAGGCAGAGGCAAATGTGATTCTTGCACTGGTTCTATTAGAATGAGCAGAAGCCTGGAAAGAAAGGTGCTGGAGATTTCCAGGACTGCTGGGAATCATAGTGGAACAAGTAAATACATGTGCTGTGTTAGGGTAACACAGAGTAGAAACAGGTGCATGTATACTTGCAGGTATGCAATTGCTAAGAGTATAGTTAATAAATTTGATGAGTTTGAGGTGCTGGTCAAGACATCAAAGAGGGATATTGCTGGGATATCAGAGATGTATCACACAGATATAAGCAGTGCAGAATTGGAATTTGGGGAGTACAATTAACAAACACAAAATCTAAGGAAGTGTATCCAATTGACAATGGTGGACAATGCAATGTTTTGTCAGTTTGGTGTGACATAAGCACTGAGAAAGGGAAAGTGAGAGATGTGTGTTATAGGCCTAATGAATCTGATGAGTATAATAAGCAACTGTGCAGAGAAATAGTGGGCCAGTAAATCAGAATGTCTTATAATGGAGGATTTTAACTTTCCAGATATTGACTGGAACTTGTGGAGTGGTCACTCGCCCACTACCAAGACTTTTGTGGATTTATTGGATGACTGTTTTCTACAGCAACATGTTCAAGAGGCAACCAGAGGGAGTAATACTCTTCATCAGATTATCAGCAGTGATTATTCATGCATTAAGAATTTGCATATAAAGGAACCACTGGGTGATAGTGATCACAATGTATTGATGTGGGAATTACCTAAAGATGTAACTACCATGAAAGCTAAAGGGAAGGGCTTTTGCTTTCTTAAAAGTGACTACAGGGTCTCAGACAGTTTCAAATTGTGTACAGTGGGATCAACTGATGATGTTACCAACGTTGAATTCTAAATAGGAAGCCTTCGCAGGCACTTTGGAGGCTACTAGGCTTTTAATTCCAACTAAGAATTACTGTTCAAGGTTTAGGCCTAAATGGATGTTAGATGAATTAATGAGGCTTGTGGCAGAGAAGAAAAATGTATGGGATGCACAAGTTATCAGGTGACACAGAAGCCTACGGCAGATATAAACTAGTCTGTAATCAAGTCACAAAGGAGAAATTTTTGGCAAAAGATGTAAAGAAAAACAGCAAAGAGTTCTTTAATTATATAAACTCTAGAAGGAAAGGGATGAATCGATTGGACCACTTAATGGGTTTACTTTTGATGATCATGCACAGGTCGCTAATAAATTGATGAGTATTTTGCATTTACATTCACACATGAGGAGATATTCAATGAGCCGAGTGCCAGACGTTTATCCAATTTTAAGTGATTTTGTAATAACTGAGAGTAAAGTGGATGAGAAATTGTTCAAGTTAAACATAAAAAAAAGCACTGGGGTGGATGTGATCTGTCCAGTTATATTAAATGAGGCAGCAAAGGAAATAAGCAAACACTTTGCCATAACTATGAGAGCTTCCTTGGACTCTGGGGAGGTCCCCATGGACTGGAGGTGTGCAAATGTATCACCAATTTACAAACGGGGTTTAAAAGGTGACACAAGTACTGAAATTTGAAATTATGTTCGCATAAATTATGTCCGAATTAGCGGTGGAATCGGATTACCAGTTGCTGGATTAGTGATGGCTGACCTGTACTTGGATTTCAGGAAAGTTTTTGATAATGTTGCACATGGACTGCTGTACAAATTGGAGAGGTATAGCATTAAGGTTAAGTTGCTACAATGGATAGAGAGATGGTTGAGTGTGAGACAACAGAAAGTGGTAATCAATGGACACTACTCTTTGTGGAAAAATGTTATTAGTGGAGTTCCCCAGAGTTCGGTGTTCAGCCTAGTACTATTGATGAAGATATATCAGGTTTAATGTCCAAGTGTACAGATGATACAAAGGTTCTCAGGGTTGTTAACGACAGTATGCTACTCCCACTGGATCTAGATAAGTGGCAACTGAAGTTTAACATTGACAAATGCAAAGTAATGCATATGGGTAGCAATAACCGAAGAAAAACGTACCAACTGTGTGGTACTACACTCAGGGAAGAGGAAAAGGCCTGGGGGTAATTGGGCAGTCAAATATGAAGTTCGCTGAGCAGTGCAGACAGGCGGCAGGGCAGATCATTAGCATTAGTAGAGGCATTTGATGCAAGAAAGCAAGCTTATGCAGCATCAGCCAAAAAAAAAAAAAAAAAAAAACCACTTACACTTCACCCCTCTGTTCGTTTAAAATACCTGTCCAGCTGAGCCTTAAACTTATTTAGGCTATCAACTTCCACGACAAGGGATGGAAGTCTGTTCCACCAACCAACCAACCACCCGCTGGCTAAAGGCAAATTTCCGCACGTCTATCCTACATCTGTCTTTCCTCAATTTGAATTTATGCCCTCTCAGGTGATTATTCTGAGTGAGAATCCCATCAGCATTGAGCATGCTCAAACCATTCAAGGCTTTATACACTTCTATCAGATCACCTTGCTGGTGCCTAGTCTCCAGACACTGTAATTTGCAAAACTTAAGCCTTTCTTCGTAAGAAAACCCCTTTGTTCCATTCACTAATCTTGTTGCCCTTCTCTGTACTCGTTCCAGCAGCTCTGCATCCTTCTTGAAATGAAGCCTCCAGACCTGTATACAGTACTCTAGGTGTGGCCTGACCATTGCCTTATACAAGGGAATAATCACCTCCTTATCCCTGCTAGAAAAATTCCTATATATCATTGACAATACACCATGAGCTACTCTTGCAGCCCGTCTGCACTGCTCAGAGAACTTCATATCTGCCTGCATAACCACCCCCAGGTCCCTTTCATTCTCTACCACTGTCAGTGTAGTACATCATGGAGTCTTGTGAATGATATATAGGAATTTTGCTAGCAGGGACAGGGAAGTGATTATCCCATTATACAAGGCAATGGTCAGGCCACACCAAAATACTGTGTACAGGTCTGGAGGCCTCATTTTAGGAAGGATGTAGAGTTGCTATAACGAGTACAATGAAGGGCAAGATTGGTGAGGGGAACAAAGTACTCTTACCAAGAAAGGCTTAAGTTCTGCAAATTGTAGTGTCTGGAGAGTAGGCTCCTATGAGGTGATCTGATTGAGGTGTATAAGGCCTAGAATAGGTTGAGCAAGCTGAATGCTGATGGGATCCTTCCTCTTGCTCACATTAAGTATCTGAGGGAGCACAATTTCTAATTGAGGAAAGGCAATTGTGGAATATTTGTAGAGAAATTTACCTTTAGCCAGAGGGTAGTTGATTGGTGGAACAGACTTCCATCTTTTGTTGTGGAAGTTGATAGCCTAAATAAATTTTTTTTTTAAGGCTCAGCTGGAGAGGCATTTGGAATGAATGGAGGGGTCAAATGAGAGAGGTTTTTTTTTTTGGTTTTTTATGGCTGATGCTGCATAAGCTTGCTTTCTTGCATCATATGCCTTTACTAATGCTAATGAGGGCGCAGACTCTCTTTAAAAATTACAGCTGTGAATTACAGACTTCAAAAAAATAAGCATTTGCCATTTTATTTACCTAATTGTTAATTTATCTTGTACTTTATAAGTAGCCTTATAGTTCTAATTATGCTGGTTATTTTTATTTTAGATAGAGTTTTTGTAGGTTACTATTTAATATAAGTAAAACCATTGTTTCGTTTGAATCTTGCAGCCATTGTTTTTGTGTAGAGAGTGGTAAGGAATTCAATTTTTAATTGTGGTAAATAGGTAGCTCTAACATAAAATTATACTGTGTAATACACATCACTACATTTAGGATTCTATTAGATAGTGTAGTATTGATAATTAATTATTAATTAAATTTATTGATCTTATTCATTTTAAATATCATGCCCCAGACTAGAGCAGTAAAGCAACAGAAACAAAGTGGCAGGAGTGCTGTGACTTGGGGGAACTGAGGGGGGGGGCAATTCTCCAACGCATCACAGCCTAAAAAAAAATGTACAATTTGTGAAATGTTTGCCGAACACTCTGGAACAGAACATGATCTAGCCAAGGAGAATGTCTTTATGTGTGCTAGGCCAGAGTGTCTAGAAATTGGGCGTTAGCTCAGTGTTCTGATGGGCATCTACGAGAGCTTGAGGTGTAGCGTAGATGACCTCAACGAAATTAATATGTGGGGCATGTCAAGCTCTCAGCTGCCCAACTCAACGCCAGAGCTCACTCTTGTGCACCAGGCAACACAGCAGCAATCTCCAAGACAGAATGCACTGGTCCCACAGGAGTTAGTTATTGTCAGTAACTCTATTGCCAGGGAGACAGGTAATATACTGTGTAAAAAGGATAGATGGAATAAGACCAGGTTATGTCTGCCAGGGGCAAAAATTGATGATGTTGTAGAGCAGATATAATCTTTTAAGGGCACAAAGGGTGATATTGTTGTACACATTGGCACCAATGACATTAAGAGTAGGAGATCTGCAGATTTATTTAACAAGTACAGGTCAATTTTGGAAAAAGTCGTAAGTTAGGGTTAAATTTGAAAGTGTCTGCAATTCTGCCCAGACACTATAGGAGGGAGTATATGATGAGAGCCTTCTAAACTGATTCGGCCCTGGAGGGTTTGTGCTAAGATTATGGGGTTGAATTTTTTTTCAGCCTGGTCTGTGTTTGTTAACAGAAGAGTGTGCTTCTACAGGGATGGGATACCCTTAAATAGAAAGGGTGCAAGAGTGTTTGCTGATGCTATCGAGGCAGCGTTAGATGGGTCACAAACTGCTAGCTTGGGGGGGGATTCACAGACTAAAAGGTTAAAAGTAGCCACAGGCAGAGGTGAAGGTGATTCTTGCACTATTTCTATTAGAATGAGCAGCGGCCTGGGGTTGGGGGTTTCAGGGACTGATGGTAGGGTAACTAAGAATAAGAATAGGTGCACGTATAATTGCATGTTC